>NC_080721.1:6178549-6226049 GCF_019097595.1 Hemibagrus wyckioides | reverse complement strand
GTGTGTATGTGAGTGTGTATGAGAGTGTGTATGAGAGTGTGCATGAGAGTGTGTATGTGAGTGTGTGAGTGTATATGTGAGTGTATATGTGAGTGTATATGAGTGTGTATGTGAGTGTATATGAGAGTGTGTATGTGTGTGAGTGTGTATGAGAGTGTGTATGAGAGTGTATATGTGAGTGTGTATGTGAGTGTGTATGTGAATGTGTAGGAGAGTGTGTATGAGAGTGTGTATGTGAGTGTGTATGTGAGTGTGTATGTGAATGTGTAGGAGAGTGTGTATGTGAGTGTGTATGAGAGTGTGTATGTGAGTGTGTATGAGAGTGTGTATGAGAGTGTGTATGTGAGTGTATATGTGAGTGTGTATGAGAGTGTGTATGTGTGTATGAGAGTGTGTATGTGAGTGTGTATGAGAGTGTGTATGTGAGTGTGTATGTGAGTGTGTATGTGAGTGTGTATGTGAGTGTGTATGTGAGTGTGTATGAGAGTGTGTATGTGAGTGTGTATGAGAGTGTGTATGTGAGTGTGTATGAGAGTGTGTATGTGTGTATGAGAGTGTGTATGTGAGTGTGTATGTGAGTGTGTATGTGAGTGTGTATGTGAGTGTGTATGTGAGTGTGTAGGAGAGTGTGTATGTGAGTGTGTATGTGAGTGTGTATGAGAGTGTGTATGTGAGTGTGTATGTGAGTGTGTATGTGAGTGTGTATGAGTGTGTGTATGTGAGTGTGTATGAGAGTGTTTGAGAGTTTGTATGTAAGTGTGTATGAGAGTGTGTATGAGAGTGTGTATGTGAGTGTGTGCATGTGAGTGTGTGCATGTGAGTGTGTATGTGAGTGTGTATGAGTGTGTGTATGAGAGCGTGTGAGTGTTTATGTGAGTGTGTATGTGAGTGTATATGTGAGTGTGTATGTGAGTGTGTATGTGAGTGTATATGTGAGTGTGTATGTGTGTATGAGAGTGTGTATGAGAGTGTGTATGTGAGTGTGTATGTGAGTGTGTATGTGAGTGTGCATGAGAGTGTGCATGAGAGTGTGTATGTGAGTGTGTATGTGAGTGTGTATGAGAGTGTGTATGTGAGTGTGTATGAGAGTGTGTATGTGAGTGTGTATGTGAGTGTGTATGTGAATGTGTAGGAGAGTGTGTATGAGTGTATATGTGAGTGTGTATGAGTGTATATGTGAGTGTGTATGTGAGTGTGTATGAGAGTGTGTATGTGAGTGTGTATGAGAGTGTATATGTGAGTGTGTATGAGTGTATATGTGAGTGTGTATGTGAGTGTGTATGAGAGTGTGTATGAGAGTGTGTATGAGTGTGTATGTGAGTGTATATGAGAGTGTGTATGAGAGTGTGTATGTGTATATGAGAGTGTGTATATGAGTGTGTATGAGAGTGTGTATGTGAGTGTGTATGTGAGTGTGTATGTGAGTGTGTATGAGAGTGTGTATGAGAGTGTGTATGTGAGTGTGTATGTGAGTGTATATGAGAGTGTGTATGTGTGTATGAGAGTGTGTGTATGAGTGTGTATGTGAGTGTGTATGAGTGTGTGTATGAGTGTGTGTATGAGAGTGTATATGTGAGTGTGTATGAGTGTGTATGAGAGTGTATATGAGAGTGTGTATGTGAGTGTGTATGTGAGTGTATATGAGAGTGTGTATGTGTGTATGAGAGTGTGTGTATGAGTGTGTATGTGAGTGTGTATGAGAGTGTGTATGTGAGTGTGTATGAGAGTGTGTATGAGAGTGTGTATGTGAGTGTGTATGAGAGTGTGTATGAGAGTGTGTATGTGAGTGTGTATGTGAGTGTGTATGTGAGTGTATATGAGAGTGTGTATGTGTGTATGAGAGTGTGTATATGAGTGTGTATGTGAGTGTGTATGAGAGTGTGTATGAGAGTGTGTATGAGAGTGTGTATGTGAGTGTGTATGAGAGTGTGTATGTGAGTGTGTATGAGAGTGTGTATGAGAGTGTGTATGTGAGTGTGTATGAGAGTGTGTATGTGTGTATGAGAGTGTGTGTATGAGTGTGTATGTGAGTGTGTATGAGAGTGTGTATGTGAGTGTGTATGTGAGTGTGTATGTGAGTGTGTATGAGAGTGTGTATGAGAGTGTGTATGTGAGTGTGTATGTGAGTGTGTATGTGAGTGTATATGAGAGTGTGTATGTGTGTATGAGAGTGTGTATATGAGTGTGTATGTGAGTGTGTATGAGAGTGTGTATGTGAGTGTGTATGAGAGTGTGTATGTGAGTGTGTATGTGAGTGTGTATGTGAGTGTGTATGTGAGTGTGTATGAGAGTGTGTATGAGAGTGTGTATGTGAGTGTATATGAGAGTGTGTATGTGTGTATGAGAGTGTGTGTATGAGTGTGTATGTGAGTGTGTATGAGTGTGTGTATGAGTGTGTGTATGAGAGTGTATATGTGAGTGTGTATGAGTGTGTATGAGAGTGTATATGAGAGTGTGTATGTGAGTGTGTATGTGAGTGTGTATGAGTGTGTGTATGAGTGTGTGTATGAGAGTGTATATGTGAGTGTGTATGAGTGTGTATGAGAGTGTATATGAGAGTGTGTATGTGAGTGTGTATGTGAGTGTATATGAGAGTGTGTATGTGTGTATGAGAGTGTGTGTATGAGTGTGTATGTGAGTGTGTATGAGAGTGTGTATGTGAGTGTGTATGAGAGTGTGTATGAGAGTGTGTATGTGAGTGTGTATGAGAGTGTGTATGAGAGTGTGTATGTGAGTGTGTATGTGAGTGTGTATGTGAGTGTATATGAGAGTGTGTATGTGTGTATGAGAGTGTGTATATGAGTGTGTATGTGAGTGTGTATGAGAGTGTGTATGTGAGTGTGTATGAGAGTGTGTATGAGAGTGTGTATGAGAGAGTGTATGAGAGTGTGTATGAGAGTGTGTATGAGAGAGTGTATGAGAGTGTGTATGAGAGTGTGTATGTGAGTGTGTATGAGAGTGTGTATGAGAGTGTGTATGTGAGTGTGTATGAGAGTGTATATGTGAGTGTATATGTGAGTGTATATGTGAGTGTGTATGAGTGTGTATGAGAGTGTGTATGAGAGTGTATATGTGAGTGTGTATGAGAGTGTGTATGTAAGTGTGTATGAGAGTGTGTATGAGAGTGTGTATGAGTGTGTATATGAGTGTGTATATGTGAGTGTGTATGAGAGTGTGTATGAGTGTGTGTATGAGTGTGTATATGAGTGTGTATATGTGAGTGTGTATGAGAGTGTGTATGAGTGTGTGTATGAGTGTGTATATGAGTGTGTATATGTGAGTGTGTATGAGAGTGTGTATGAGAGTGTGTATGAGTGTGTATATGAGTGTGTATATGTGAGTGTGTATGAGAGTGTGTATGAGTGTGTGTATGAGTGTGTATATGAGTGTGTATATGTGAGTGTGTATGAGAGTGTGTATGAGAGTGTGTATGAGTGTGTATATGTGAGTGTGTATGAGAGTGTGTATGAGTGTGTGTATGAGTGTGTATATGTGAGTGTGTATGAGAGTGTGTATGAGTGTGTGTATGAGTGTGTATATGAGTGTGTATATGTGAGTGTGTATGAGAGTGTGTATATGTGAGTGTGTATGAGAGTGTGTATGAGAGTGTGTATGAGAGTGTGTATGAGTGTGTATATGAGTGTGTATATGTGAGTGTGTATGAGTGTGTATATGAGTGTGTATATGTGAGTGTGTATGAGAGTGTGTATGAGAGTGTATATGTGAGTGTGTATGAGAGTGTGTATGAGTGTGTGTATGAGTGTGTATATGAGTGTGTATATGTGAGTGTGTATGAGAGTGTGTATGAGAGTGTGTATGAGAGTGTGTATGAGTGTGTATATGTGAGTGTGTATGAGAGTGTGTATGAGAGTGTGTATGAGTGTGTATATGAGTGTGTATATGTGAGTGTGTATGAGAGTGTGTATGAGAGTGTGTATGAGAGTGTGTATGTGAGTGTGTATGAGAGTGTGTATGAGAGTGTATATGTGAGTGTGTATGAGAGTGTGTATGAGAGTGTGTGTGTGTATGAGAGTGTGTATGAGTGTGTATATGAGTGTGTATATGTGAGTGTGTATGAGAGTGTGTATGAGTGTGTGTATGAGTGTGTATATGAGTGTGTATATGTGAGTGTGTATGAGAGTGTGTATGAGAGTGTGTATGAGTGTGTATATGTGAGTGTGTATGAGAGTGTGTATGAGTGTGTGTATGAGTGTGTATATGTGAGTGTGTATGAGAGTGTGTATGAGTGTGTGTATGAGTGTGTATATGAGTGTGTATATGTGAGTGTGTATGAGAGTGTGTATATGTGAGTGTGTATGAGAGTGTGTATGAGAGTGTGTATGAGAGTGTGTATGAGTGTGTATATGAGTGTGTATATGTGAGTGTGTATGAGAGTGTGTATGAGAGTGTGTATGAGAGTGTGTATGAGAGTGTGTATGAGAGTGTGTATGTGAGTGTGTATGAGAGTGTGTATGAGTGTGTGTATGAGTGTGTGTATGAGTGTGTATATGTGAGTGTGTATGAGAGTGTGTATGAGAGTGTGTATGAGAGTGTGTATGTGAGTGTGTATGAGAGTGTGTATGAGAGTGTATATGTGAGTGTGTATGAGAGTGTGTATGAGAGTGTGTGTGTGTATGAGAGTGTGTATATGAGTGTGTATATGTGAGTGTGTATGAGTGTGTATATGTGAGTGTGTATGAGAGTGTGTATGAGTGTGTATATGTGAGTGTGTATGAGAGTGTGTATGAGTGTGTGTATGAGTGTGTATATGTGAGTGTGTATGAGTGTGTATATGTGAGTGTGTATGAGAGTGTGTATGAGTGTGTGTATGAGTGTGTATATGTGAGTGTGTATGAGAGTGTGTATGAGTGTGTGTATGAGTGTGTATATGAGTGTGTATATGTGAGTGTGTATGAGAGTGTGTATGAGAGTGTGTATGAGAGTGTGTATGAGTGTGTATATGAGTGTGTATATGTGAGTGTGTATGAGAGTGTGTATGAGAGTGTGTATGAGAGTGTGTATGAGTGTGTATATGAGTGTGTATATGTGAGTGTGTATGAGAGTGTGTATGAGTGTGTGTATGAGTGTGTATATGAGTGTGTATATGAGTGTGTATATGTGAGTGTGTATGAGAGTGTGTATGAGAGTGTGTATGAGAGTGTGTATGAGTGTGTATATGAGTGTGTATATGTGAGTGTGTATGAGAGTGTGTATGAGTGTGTGTATGAGTGTGTGTATGAGTGTGTGTATGAGTGTGTATATGAGTGTGTATATGTGAGTGTGTATGAGAGTGTGTATGAGAGTGTGTATGAGAGTGTGTATGAGAGTGTGTATGAGAGAATAATTGTGTATGTGTATGAGCCTTTTCCTCTGACTGTGTTATGCTGTTCTGTGATGCAGCATGAGCACTAGGCTTCAGGTGTCTCGAGGGAAGGACATGTTAGCCTTCACCCTCCCCAGGCGGTAGCTCTGTGAATGAGACGGCTAGCCTGAGGGGGAGGGGGGTGGAGTGTTATATTGTTTACTCCAGTGTCACATGCAACTGACCAGCGGATACTGTATCTACAGAGATCAAGCTGTGCTCCATATTTCTCCTACAGCTGCCCTTTGAGCCATCCCGGTGGTGTTTGGGGTCTGAGCAACCTCAAAAAGCTTAGAAACACTGTGACTCATCCTGACACATCTTTACTCAAGTCCCTGAAGCCAGCCTCTTTCTAAAGACACACACACACACACACACACTCACATACACACTCACATACACACTCACATACACACTCTCATACACACTCTCATACACACTCTCATACACACTCTCATACACACTCTCATACACACTCTCATACACACACACACACACACCTGCAGTCACAACAGACCTGTCTTTATTTTTTACCCCGAAACATTTCTATTTGTTTGTCATTTAGATTTTATTGCTTGCTTTTTAAATATATATCCTCTGTACTTTACGTCAATACAATAAAATAATGTACATCATGATGTATTATGTCACCATCCACTTTTCTGAGATATTGCTGTTACTCTGATAGCTTTTCTAAAAAAAAATATTTACGGCTAAGATTAGTTACATTTTTGTATTTCAATTTACAGAGGTTAAATAAAAATATGATAAACAGTTTAATACAAATCCTACATACACTATATTGGCAAAAGTTTTGGGACACCCTTCCAAATCATTGAATTCAGGTGTTGTTTTTCAGGGGTTGGTCTCACCCACTTAGTTCCAGTGAAAGGAACTCTTAATGCTTCAGCTTCATACCAAGACGTTTTGGACAATTTCATGCTCCCAACTTTGTGGGAACAGTTTGGGGATGACCCCTTCCTGTTCCAACATGACTGTGCACCAGTGCACAAAACAAGGTAAATCCATAAAGACATGGATGAACGAGTTTGGTGTGGAGTCCTGACCTCAGCCTGCTAGGGATGAATTAGAGTGGAGACTGAGAGCCAGACCTTCTCGTCCAACATCAGTGCCAGACCTCACAAATGCACTTCTAAAGGAATGGTCAAAAATTCCCATAAGCACACTCCGAAAACTTGTGGAAAGCCTTTCCATAAGAGTTGAAGCTGTTATAGCTGTGAAGAACTCCATATTACATTCATGTGCATGTTAAGGCAGAAGTCCCAGTTTTGGTCTGGCTCACAGTCTCCACTCTAATTCATCCCAAAGGTGTTCCATCAGGTTGAGGTCTGGACTCTGTGCAGACCAGTTAGGTTCCTCCACACCAAACTCTCTCATCCATGTCTTTATGGACATGCATTGTGCATTGGTGTGCAGTCATTTTGGGACAGGAAGGGGTCATCCCCAAACTGTTCCCACAAAGTTGGGAGTATTAAAATTGTCCAAAATGTCTTGGTATGAAGCTGAAGCATTGAGTTCCTTTCACTGGAACTAAGGGCCCGAGCCCAATCACTGAAAAACAACACCTGAATTCAATGATTTGGAGGGGTGTCCCAAAACTTTGCGATATAGTGTATCATAATAAATACTGAAAATCTAGCTATTAAAAAAAAATGTATTCACTGCTAGGATATATAACAAGGCATGGCTTTTTAGTCACTGCTACATGCGCACTGGCAAGATCGCTCAGCTTGTGGCCATGTAAGTGAGAATGAGAAGGTCAGAGATAATAGTTAATCACCTTCAGAGGCTTACGAGGAATAGGGAATGGCAAAACGGTGAGAAAACTTACAGTCAGCAGCAGTGAAGTTGGGCAGAGAGTCGTAGCTCTTCTCGCTGTTCATAATGTCCTGGAAATGGGAGTGAACACTGTCAGAAACTTTAACTACTTAAATCATTCTTGACTGTTAAGTCCCGAGTATTAGTGAAGAAGAAACATTTCTTTCACGGCCCGCAAAATAAATAGAACCTTCTCCTTCATTTCATTCAGCATACATGAACCTGATAAAAAAAAAAAATATGCGGGATAAAATTATTGTGTATGTGCGAAGTGCTATTTAAGCCCATCCATAAGTGCTATCCAAGTCACCTGGTGTATGAACCTAGAAAAAGGGAAAGGTCTTGAGAGGATATTTATGTTAAATGATTGTATGATTTCACGTCAAGTGAAGAAGCAAGACAATTTCAGTCATCATGAAGTAAAAATAACTACAGCAAAGTAGAGTCATTATTACACTGTTATAAGTGCATCTACTACATAACGTTAAAAATAAATGACTCAAAAAATTCCAACGTGAAAAAATCTCAGCTGTTAGAGTAATATTTATTATCGCTCAGGCTGAACTGGCCACCTCGAGACTTAAGCCTACATTCATACTGCTGCTGATTTATTTATAAATCAACATGTGGATTGTTACCTACTTCGTCATCCATTATTTCTCAATTTTCACTCAAAGGACATTATTCAATATTGTTCCCAGGGTTAGGTCCGAGCTGGGAAATAACGCTTTTAAGTTTAACACTAGTTGAGCAAAGCTTACTGTACTTCTTCACTTGTCTGAATTTATGGCTCTTGTCAATAACTTTGCGATATTTGATTGTATAGTACTGTATTTTCAATTTCCATTTTAGGTTTCTTTCCCCTCTTGTTTTTGTTTTGTTGTTGTTTTCAATATATTAATTGTGTCTTTTGCTGCCTTCTCGGTCAAACAGAGATTTCAATCTTAGTCACTTTTTGTATCCTGGTTGAACTGTTTAACAAATAACTGCTGCATAAGCAATGCATAAGCAGAATAACCTGAATGTCAGCAGATATACAGCTAGTCCTTTTTACAGAATAAAATTCAGACCGCAAACATTAACACAAGCTGCTATTCACCAGTACACTGGCGATTCATTCCTCCAGCTTATCCAACCTTTCCATTCAATATAAACGAATTAATTATTTTATTGTCACAAGTCTGATATAAAATCAGTCTGTTGGCTTTCAGTGTGAGACCTGTGTTTTCCCCTCTGTTGGATAACCTTACACAGAATTTTAGTGGTTGAAGATAAACACCTTCAAATGTTAGATGCTTATGAACAAGTGACTGGCGAATCTCTGGCGATCCAATTTTTTTGTTTATTGTTTATTGTTTACGAACCCCACAGTGGGCAGAAATCCATTTTTCAGATGCTAGCGAAGAGTTCATGATCAGTAAAAAGATAAAACCTAACCAGTGATTTCTCAACTCAAATAAATGGTTGGAACAGACAGATATCCTTCAGACTTCAGATATCCTTCTATCTCCCAGCACTTTACTCAAAGCCTGATCATTCAATCTAGAAGTTAATGAACAGGGCTATTAGATCTAGTGTAAGATATCAAAAATCACTTACTCATGCACTGGTCACTCCCTGTAGCGTTACCAAACAATTCAACCATAGTAGCAATGAAAAAGCACCGTACAGTTACAATATATACTGAATGATAAAAATTTAACCAACATAGATTTCGTAGATTTTCATAGATTGCTTCACAGATTTTTAACAACTGGTATTTCCTTAAAACTTTACTCTTTAATTACTCTTTCTTAAAACCTTACTCTGCAAATATGATAAAAGGATCTGTGGGATGGAGTTTAAACATAAATTCAGATTGGAATGTCTAAAGTCAAAGCGCTTTAAGGTGACTAGCATTGAGGTATAATATAAAACGCAGGTCCTGAACATCGCATCCTGAATTTTTTAGTTCGTTTATTGTTGTTGTTGGTGTTTTAGTTGTTTTTATTGTTTTAGGCAACAATAGTAAGGTTTTATTTATAAAAGGGTGACAGGTCATACTTATATTTTTTATCCATTTAGGGTCACAATTTATACATTTCCTATCACTCACATTATAACAGCCATATTACCAACCTCTTTATTCTAGTCTTGACATAATTTTAATATATAAACCTACTGTAGCAAGTAGAAGCTCCTCTATCCTGAAGACTTCTTAGTACAGTAAATGTTAATTCACAGTTTTACTGCCACTCAATGCTAAACAATACTTTTAAGACTTTTAAAAAATAAAGTAATAAATAAATCTGTTTATGTGGAGCGTCCGCCATCCGAGTCCCTGTGTAAGTGTTTACTATAGAACCGATGATGTATTAGAACGAGCGCATTACAATATCCCTGTGAGACTTCTTGTAGCTTTTTGTAGTAAAGTACTTCTAATTTCTAATATGAATCACTTTAAATGTTGTAGTTCTGAACGTTTCTGAATTATAATCGTACTATCTGCTGTCACCCTGATGAGGATGGGTTCCCTTTTGAGTATCTCGAGGTTTTTTCCCCGAGTTTTTCCTTCTCAGTGTTGCCTCCAGCTTGCTCTTTGGAGATACATTTATCATTTTATATCCTGAATTTATATACTGCTTTGTGCTTTTGCTGCAGACATTTAATTAAACTGAATTAAGATTTATTTAAAGGGATAAAATCCATGTACTTATCAGTATGTACACTGGCAGACGTTATCCACAGTGACTTGAATTTATCTCATTCATACAACTGAGCAACTGAGGGTTAAGGGTCTTGTCTTGGGATTTGAACTCACAACTGTCCAATCAGCAGTCCAACATCTACTACTTCCTAATGATTTATTATCATTTATTACATATCATGTACTTAAAAATATAAAAATATCATAAAATCGTAAAAATATGATAAACAGTTTATTACAAATCCTACATACACTATTTTGCCAAAAGTTTTGGGACACCCCCCCAAATGACTGAATTCAGGTGTTGTTTTTCAGGGGTTGGGCTCGGCCGCTTAGTTCCAGTGAAAGGAACTCTTAATGCTTCAGCTTCATACCAAGACATTTTGGACAGGGTTAGAGCGGAGACTGTGAGCCAGGCCCAAGTTGGGACGTCTGCCTTTACATGCACATGAATTTAACATGGAGTCGGCCCACTCTTTACAGCTATAACAGCTTCGGCTGGCTTTCCAATAGGTTTAGGAGTGTGTTTATGGAAATTTTTGACCATTCCTCTAGAAATACATTTGTGAGGTCAGGTATTGATGTTGGACGAGAAGGTCTGGCTCACAGTCTCTGCTCTAATTCATCCCAAAGGTGTTCTACCAGGTTGAGGTCAGGATTCTGTGCAGGCCAGTCAAGTTTCTCAACACCAAACTCGCTCATCCATGTCTTTATGGACCTTGCTTTGTGCACTGGTGTGCAGTCATGTTGGAACAGGAAGGGGTCATCCCCAAACTGTTCCCACAAAGTTGGGAGCATGAAATTGTCCAAAATGTCTTGATATGCTGAAGCATTAAGAGTTCCTTTCACTGGAACTAAAGGGCCGAGCCCAACACCTGAAAAACAACACCTGAAACAAAACATTTGTCAATATAGTGTATATTGAGATGTAGGATACGTACAATGTTATTATTGTAGACACTTTAAATTTAGATTTTGCAATATTCCCTGAAGCTCAAGACATTTGTTGAAGCACGGTTCTTTCCGTGAGGCCAACTTCAAGTGATCGTGTCTTGAGTTCAAAGTCTATCCTGGACGTTGCCCCAGTTAAATCTATACACTAGCTAGCAATAATCTCCAGAAACACAGCACTGCTCTGGAGTTATATTAGGTGTGGAATGGCATAAAAAATTCATACTTGATAATAACTCTACAGGCCAGTATCACAGTTTCCACTTACAACGTTTCACTTCAGGTATTATAATATAACACTCCCCTGGAAGCTGGAGAAAGGATCACTAAGGATCTGTCTTTCATCAGAACGACGTAGAAATGCTGTTTTCTCCAATTTCTTTATCTATCTTACAAGGAAGTAATGTTTTTGTCAGAGAAAACCGTTATGATCACTTCCTTAACTCTGTATGGCTACAGCCTGAAGATTTCTCAGTCATAGCAGGGTTAGAGAGCACTCGCTGAGAACCTGATGGCCAGCCCAAGGCAACCTTATGGACTGACAGATTTTCAGCTCGCACTGTTGTGCGACTTTAGACCGCGATGTGTGGGAGAAGTAGTTCTATTTGCGAGTGCGAATTCAGCGTCTGACAACTTTAATAAACTTTAATCTCACGAGCTCATCCTACGTAGATCTATTACTTCGTCTTACGACAGACGGCTACGCTGTTTACTGTGTTGCTTATGGATTTGGCTGGACTTCTGATGTGCGATCCTCTCCTCTGATCTTTCTATCAGAAAATGATCTGCTCTCACCATGTTCCACAGATTGCAAAACCATTTGTTTGGTGTGTTAACTAAAAGCATTGAGTACACTTTGTAACAGGATACCATAACAACATATGAAATACTAATGCTCTCTGTTTTTTTATACCAGTCAAAGATGGACTATCTATCTATCTATCTATCTATCTATCTATCTATCTATCTATCTATCTATCTATCTATCTATCTATCTATCAGGCTAGTGAATAAAAACATTCCCCTCTTCCTGCTATTGAGTTTCACGGAATATAACGTTTTATTTGATATTTATATTTACACAGAATGCACTCGATATGGTGTAACTAGAGCACATGTTACTCGCTGCAAATCCTACCACCTGTTGCACTACATCCATCAGCTTTTAATAGCAGTTACTTCTTAGATTGCACAGAAGTTGGAAAAAAATCAAGACAACTCGTAAAAATTTATTTCATGCCAAGTAGGACAAGAAAACACCACAGGTCATAGACAAACGTTGACTGAGTGCAAGCGTGCCGTGCTGCATTGCTGTGACACATTCAAACTGTCCCTTACACAGCTAATCATCCGTATTAGCAATAGCAATAGCCAGTAGCAATAGCCTTTATTTGTCACATATACATTACACAGTGAAATTCTTTCTTCGCATATCCCATCCTTGGAGGTTGGGGTCAGAGCCATCATACAGCACCCCTGGAGCAGAGAGGGTTAAAGGCCTTGCTCAAGGGCCCAACAGTAGCAACTTGGCGGTGCTGAGGCTTGAACCCCCGATCAATGACCCAGAGCCTTAACCACTTAAGCTAAGCCACTAGCTAACTGCAAGACTTTATTACATTAGGGATCATATTTTAGTCAAAGAGACTGGACACCATAGAGCTTTTACATGCCCTGTGAGATGGCTAATGAATTTATGACTGGTCTACTCTTGCCAATAATGTTACACTGGTGTAATGAGACGCGATTTTAGAAAAACGCCAGTGTTACTGTCTGAACATTACATTAGAGACTTAATCTCCGCACATGTAGTGAAGTGATTAATGGACTTTAATGGAGTTTTTCCACTCCAGCTGGGGCAAATCATGTCTTGAGGAAGAGCTCACTTTGTCATGCTGGAACAGGTTTGGGCTTCTTAGTTCCAGTGAAGAATAATTAAAAGTTATAGCATATGATTTCTATACAAGCGTGTGCTTCTAAATTACCACATATAAGTGTAATGGTCAGATTTAAATGTAGATTTAAAAAAAGTGTATATTAAAACTGTATAGACTATTTATCTACACAGATCAGTTTGCAAAACTTTGGTTTGCATGTCTTGACTGGTTCAGTGATCTAAACACGGACTTATGGAGTTTAGCTGCTTGAATAGATTGATATAGTACTGTACTGTATGTCAGAGGTTCTCATCCTTTTACGACATAGCATTGTACACATTGCCCACAAATTCCTATACAGATTACACACTTCCCAAACACCATTGTTTCACAGTAGGGCCAGATGTCTCTGATGGCATTTCCACCAGAGACGGTTTGTCACGAAACATTTACAAACCACACCCAGCATGTTTTCTTAGCTAAACATACTTAGTAAAGTGCAACCATTCAGGTGGGATGTCTTACTATTGTAGAAATCTACACAACGTCACGCTTTCTCTTTCAGTATTACTCTTCCTAATATTGTGTTGGTCCCCCTTTTGCTGCCCGTCGAGGCATGGACTCCACTAGATCCCCGAAGGTGTGCTGTGGTATCCGGAACCAAGATCTTAGCAGCAGATCCTTTAAATCCTGTAAGTTGTGAGGTGGGGCCTCCATGCATCGGACTTGTTTGTCCAGCACATCCCAGCGATGCTTGATTGGATCGAGATCTGGGGAATTTGGAGGCAAAGTCAACACCTGAAATGTGCTTTGTGGCACGGTGCATTATCCTGCTGAAAGAGACCAAAGCCATCAGGGAATACCATTTCCATGAAAGTGTGTAACATGGTCTGCAACATTGCTTAGGTAGGTGGTACGTGTCAAAGTAACATCCACATGGATGGCAGGACCCAAGGTTTCCCAGCAGAACATTGCCCAAAGCAGGACGCTTCCTCTGCCGACTTGCCTTCTTCCCATAGTGCATCCTGGTGCTATGTGTTCCCCTGGTAAGTGATGCACGCGCACCCGGCCATCCACATGATGTAAAAGAAAACGTGATTCATCAGACCAGGCCACCATCTTCCATTGCTCCGTGGTCCAGTTCTGATGCTCACGTGTCCACTGTTGGTGTACAGTGTACTGTGTATTCTGACACCTTTCTATCAGAACCAGCATTAACTTCTTCAGCAATTCCAGCAACAGTAGATCATCTATTGGATCAATGTGCCTCAATGAGCCTTGGCTACCCATGACCCTGTCGCCGGTTCACCACTGTTCCTTCCTTGGACCACTTTTGATAGATACTGACCACTGCAGACCGGGAACACCCCACAAGAGCTGCAGTTTTGGAGATGCTCTGATCCAGTCTTCTAGCCATCACAATTTGGCCCTTCGTCAAACTCGCTCAAATCCTTACGATTGTCCATTTTTCCTGCTTCTAACACATCAACTCTGAGGACAAAATGTTCACTTGCTGCCTAATATATCCCACCCACTAACAGGTGCCATGATGAGGAGATCATCACTTCATCTGTCAGTGCTTATAATGTTATGTCTGACTGACCTGTGCTGTCCCAGGACATCTTTCTGACACTCTTACTCCTGCATACTGTATCTCATCGCTCCTACTATCAAGTATCCCCAACAAGAAGTGCGTGTGGATTCTTCTTCATGCCATCTCAGGGAGTTTGTCCTTGCCACTCTCGCTTACTCATAAGTGCCTCAAATGTTTGAGAACTTTGCTCGTTGTTTTACATTATAACACAATTAGTGCGTGTTCCTATGCAAATTAGTTGCTTAAGGTTACAGACATCCACCTTCTGAAGCCCATCTTACATAAATACTGTTTCTATGCAATTATAAATATTCAGTATATAATAACTTTTCATTTTATATCTGAAAAGTTTCATATATCTTATAATAACTTATAAGAAACTGTGCTATTTTTTTTTTTTTTACACCTCACTGTAAAAGAGCTACGCCTCTTCTGATCATGGGCTCACTTCTCAAGGTATAACTGAAGTGATAACTCACTGCTGCGGTACTGCTAAAGTCTTCTCCCTCTGCAGAGGAAGATAAGATCTACAAGAGAGAAAATTCTCTAACTATCTGGACTCCATGGCTTCTTTGTGAACCTGCAACATACTGCACATTGTTTAAAAAAAAAAACCCATAGAAATGTGTCGCACCAACCGTTCATTAGATACCACATTAATAATTAGGATGTCACAATGAAGGACAATCATTCACCAAAAGCACGTCTGTATACTGACTAATCGTCATCTGACTAGAAAGGAACGAGTGGGCGCAGTATCACTTTCTTCGGAATTATAAACACACGTGTAAATGATAGCAACCATAATGTGAAAAGACAGCAATCAGATGCTGGATACTGCAGGCATGAGCTCCTGGATTTCCAGCTTCTCTGAATGCCAAAGCGACAAGATGATAATGGAATAAAAAAAACGACCGGGATAAAATCTCTAAACTGGGAGGCACTCTGTATTTTCACTCTAGCCTTTTTTAGTACTTTTCTTCTCCTGGTTTTAGGAGCAAATAGGAAAAGGAATCATAACCGATCTCACAATTCTGTGCTGGAAAGCAAAGGTGCAATCAAACAAAATGAAGATATTTCTGTATAGACGTACGGAATGAACCATGACAAGGTGTGCTTGTATAGGAAAAATAATACCAGCAGGGTGGTGTGATGTGAACCGAACCAAAACAGAGTTACTCTCATTCTTTTCTAATTACACTAGGTGTTTTATTGCTCTTCTATCACAGTATTTTTCACATATTAAAATCTGTAATGCTTTAATGGACAACGGTGTGCTTTCTAACTGATAATAGTCACGTTTACGGCTGAGAAATATTCATAAACAGTTCTCATCAGTTTCTCTCTCTCTCTCTCTGAGGTTAATACGATTAAAACAAACTGCAGATTTTCCTGCTAGACTGCTCCAAAGCTCTGACACTGGAGACTCATTCCATGTTATATTATGTTATGTAAGCACATCCTTATGGAAGATGTCTCAATGATGTATAGGTTTAATCTTTGTTAAATAACAACATAAATCCGTTTTTATTAGATTTCGATTATTTGCCGTACGAGTCCATGCGGATGAGCCGTTACTATAGAAACAATAGGGAGTGAGAGCGAGTATGTTGAAATAAAACCTGATGGTTGAAATAAGGGCTAAAAGCACACTGTACCTCCATGATGCTGATGTAGTAGGAGAAGGGAGTGACCCGCAGCCCTTTAACCATGATGTCGGACAGATGGTACGGGTACAGCATCAGGTGCTCACGGCTGTACTTCAGCAGCTCCTCGTAGTAGTTCCGCTCATCCTTCTTCACGTGCCTGACTGTCATGGGTAAATACATGGCGTGTTTTTAAAATGACAACTAAATAACCAGCATTCATGATGATACTGCGCTTATTCTCTATCACAGCCAGCAATATGCTATAGTCACATGCTCTGATGCGCTCTTACCCAGGTTATTGCGGAACCGCAGCTGGTTTCGTATGCTGTACAGCAAGACCTGCTTGTCATACTCCCTCTGTGAGTTTCCAAGACTCTGCAAATGGAGGAAAGTAAATAAATAAATGTAAGGATCTCTACAACTCAACAGTCAGCATGTTCCTGGGTTTCCAGCAGTGTTCCTGGGTTCGATCTGTGTCTGCGTAGAGTTCTGTATGTTCTCCATGCTCCTTTCATGTTCTCCAGCTTCCTACCTCCCAAAAACATGGTGGATCGGTGACACTAAATTGCCACTAGGTGCACATGTGGGTGTGTGAGCATAGTACCCTGGGTTTGACTATGTTCCCAGGATTCTTATCCACCATAACCCTGACCGAAGCACTTACTGAAAAGGAAGGAATGAATGAAGAATGAAAAGAAAGTTGTGCGTGACAATTTATGGATATTAAAGATCACACCATATTGCGCAAAGACTAAATAACTCGTTGTCCATAATCCAAATCGAGTTGATTTCAGGACTTCTCAGGGTTTTCCGGTTTCCTCCAACTTCCTCCCAGAAGCATGCACGTAGATGAACTGGCCACGTTTGATGCGAACGTATTCCCGCCTCGTCCACTGTGTTCCCGGGACAGGGGTCAGATTCAGGGTGAAGCGCTTAATAAAGATGAAAGAATGAAATCTTCAGACAAAAAGTGATCACGGGTTAGAAATAACTTATCTCTAACCTACATCACTTAACTTCTGTTGAAGAGTCCAGACAGATCTGTGTGATGATAAGTAATTGGCGATCAAATAAGTAAAAGATCTGTCCTGGACTCTTAGTACAGCTGGAAAAATCTGACCCAGGCTAATGTTTACACTAAACCCTTACTTGGACCTTCTCCCAACACTTATTGGACGGGTTTAAGGTTTTAGATGTGGGCATGCTGCAGGGTTGTTATTGCAATCTGCACTGGGCTGCACAGCAATAGGATGCTCCGGATGCACGAGAAGGAGAGAATTACACTGATACTGATGATGATGATGATGATGATGATGATGAGAGTCGTTCATTCTCAGTGGACAGCTGTCTTAATGAATGACATTCCCGGTGGCTGATCAAGAGCGGATGTGTTCGAGGTCACAGCGTGTTATTTTCCAGATGTTTACCTGCTTGACATTGGCTGGCAGCTTGTTCCACGGATAATTTTGCCTGATGTGAAATTCCACGTCTGTGTTCATCGCTGTATCCGCTGTTATTGCAGCTAAAATGGCCAGCAGCGGGTTTCCGGGTAAGTCCGAGCCGACTGTACCCTCCCGACCCTTACGACAAAATTCAAGATCTAACAAATAAATATATGTATTTTACTCTTTTCAGTATGATTGAGCCGACGTTCCTCAATGTCCACTTCCTTGTCGTATTTTTTAAGCAGCCCCTTTTCGTCATGCGTCCACCTACAGTCGTCACTTCCGCTAAGCGCCTGACGAACCGGTTGGAACAATAGGGCCGAGCTGCAAACGACTGTCTGTTAGTCGCGTAGTGCACTACCTAGGGCGTTAAAAACTGTTGTCTCGTACCCTAGATAGGGCGCGTTGATGTAAAGTCAGGTGCCATTTGGGATGGGACCGCCGTTAAGAATGAATGAGCGCCTGGTTTCTGCTGATAAGGAGACAACATGAGAAGGTTGACGTTCACGAGCAGTCTTAAAGGCATGTACAAAAAAAACAAAAACAACAGTCTTATATGTGCTTTCTTCAGTATGCATTCAGATATGATGAGGGTTTTATTAAGATATATACATCACTCAAGCAGTCAATTACGTTGACAATTAAAGGAGAAGTCCACAAACATCAAATATGATTCAGCTCAAATATGTGTGACCTTCCTTGTGCTGATCTGTTGGTTGGGGATGTTTCTATGAAAAGTTAACAGCAGGAGGAAATGCAAAAAGTATAACAGTCAGGTTAATCCAACCCAGAAACTGGACACAAAATGGACTTCCCTCAGGCAATCAGGTATCTCAACAGAGAACTGAGCTGAACTGATCACACATACACACACACACACATCCAAGATCTGATCTCAACAGGAGAACTGAATTGTGCTGGACACGTACTCACACACACATACATAACACACATGCACAAAACGTGAGAACTGTGTTCCAAGAAGAACTGAACTGTGCTGGACACAGACACACACACACAAACACTAAATTGTCCTGTTTCACACACGTCACTTTACTTTTTTTTTTTATATTAATCCTGTTTACATGTGTCACTTTAATATTTGCATTCACTGTATACACTGTTCTTTGCACAAAATGTCAATTTCTTATTTGCACTCACTGTATACACTGCTATCTGCACAAAAGTCGGTCTATATGTTGCTTGTCTGCACTGTCTTGTCTTGTCATCCTGTGCGCTTCTGTTGTTTGTCTAGTTTATCCAAAACTGCAGCTCTTGTGGGGTGTTCCCGGTCAGTATCTATCAAAAGTCGTCCAAGGAAGGAACAGTGGTGAACTGTTTCACTGAAGCACGTGGGGAGTGAAGGCTGGCCCGTGTGATCCGATCCAACAGACGAGCTACTGTTGCTCAATTTGCTGAAGAAGTTAATGCTGGTTCTGATAGAAAGGTGTCAGAATACACAGTGCATGACGGGTCAGGGCTTTTTTGGCAGCAAATGGGGGACCAACACAATATTAGGCAGCTGGTCATAATGTTATGTCTGGTGAGTGTATACGGCAGAGCTAAGCTGGGTTAGGAAAGACACTAGACACGTGGCTTGGCTAGTTAGCGATCTGCGGGGGAAAAAACTCTGATAAAATAAAGAATTAAAGCAGTGCTAAATTCTTTAGGTAGAGATGAAACAATGGCTAGTGCTAAATTCAGCTTCAACCTCATAAGTAGGAGAAGTCTGATCTTGGAAATTTCAACCTCCATATATTCTCACTGCCAAGTCCAAAAAAGCCATTGTTGTTTCCATGCAACAAACTAGCCTGCTAACTGTGTGTATAAGTGCTGTATATTTTCCAACTCAAAACAGGCAGCTGTAGAGACAATGTTGTAGATTTTACATGCAAACTATATTTGCATGTTGATGTAAAGCAATTACTTGTTAATACAGTAACTTATTTAAATGTAAGAAGTGATGCTTTGGTTACTGAAGCTGTGAGACACCATGTTGATTTGAAATCAGCTGAACTTGGAGGAACTTTAGGATTCCTGAGTACGGAGTCCAGTCATTAGTCAAATGTAGAATAATTCCCACTGGTTTCAGTATCAGATAACAAAACAGACAACTTATAAATGTTTCGGATGTCATTTTAGATCACTTTTTAATCATAAAGATTAGTAGTAAGTCATTCGGGTTGAATTTCTCCTTTCAGTAAGCCTAGCCAGTGTACAGGACAGGGGAAGTGCATTCGTGCAAAGGATTATCTTACACTCACTTGTAGCCTAATGTTATTCAATCCATCTACAAGCATATATGTTTGGCTTTCCCTGTGCAGCAAAATCAACATGACACTAAGTTATGTCATGTCCCTCGGTGCAACCGATGATAGGAGTAACAAGCCAAAGTCCCATCTGCTGCTCGTAATCAGATAACACTCAGTTAATTGACATCACACTGCTCGAGTATGATGGGTAATTTCACGACGGAGGTGCTCAACACAAAGATATTTTAAAAACTTAGGTAAAGAGTTTTTCACAACAACCTACAGTATGTTCAGGTTTGAGACAAATAACATTAAAAATGAATAAAAAGAAATAATTTTTATAATAATAACTATAATTCTTGAAATATAATCATTAAACCATTTTTTTTATTATTATTATTGCATTAATGTGAGAATTCATGTAATATTCCATACATGAAACATGCTCTTCCTCTTATCTGCTCTTATTCACGCCTATTAAATATTTGGTATAATTTACAGTACATGTTCCACAGGACATTGCATCACACACATTTCCTACAGATCACAGGAAATTAAGTAAATAAAAGTCATTCGTTTTCCTTTCCGTTCAGTGATATCATGCAGACTGACAGATCACAATGACAGTATGACTCAGTAGTACCTAATTTATAAACTGAAATTAAATTAAGCAAGTCATTAGGATCTCCTTAATGTCTTCATTCATCCATTATCAGGGACGTTAATCACGTTTGATGTATTTGCTAATTCTATACAAAAAAATATTTTTACTTTTATCCTATTACTCATTTAAGAACTGAATGTTGTCCTTTAACAGTAAAGAAACTTTATAAAATACATTATTGGTGCCTTGAGATGGATTAGTGGTAAAACACAGATTTGATTAGATTCGGTATTTATTTATTTATTTATTTATTTATTCATTCATTCATTCATTCATTCATTTAATTGTTTTAATCAATCTTTATTTATTTGTTTGTTTATTTACTTACAAATATATCTATCTAGCTATCTTTATTTATTTATTTATTTATTTATTGATTGATTGATTGATTTATTTATTTATTTATTTATTAAAGGGCTAAATGGCTCGAAAACTCCATGACCTTTAGCTTCTGCAGTCTATTTTCCTTAAAATAAATAAATAAAAAGTATTGCCTCTGCAACCTCAGCAAGTCAAATACTCAGTTAATTTATATTTAATCATTTTTCCAAGTAATCTTGTCTGCTCTGAAATCTTTTCATCCTTCAGTAGACTGTTGGACCCTGGGGTTGGGAGGCAGCTTCAGAGAGAGCAGGTCCATAGATTTTTTTCTCTAGGTCTATACAAGCATTCCTCTCAATCAAGGTTCTACATTAAGCTATGGAGAGTCTTTGGCATTAATGCAAACCACACACTGAAGTTCAACATGACTTTTTATGCCTGTACCTAAAATGATGAGTAGCAGGTGACCACAGCAACCCGTTGTGGTCCTCCTCACCTCCCCTCTCCGAGGCAAACCAATGTAACCAGGCTCAGCTGTTCCCCCATCTCAGCCCAGCCATCAGCACTTCTCTATATTTACCAGCTTCCTGGGTTACACAAGACCACTGAGGGGCGTTAACAAACCTTTGAACCTCACTGACTGTCCCCAGTCTAAGCTAGGTCCCTGTAATAGTAAACATAGAAAGCATGGTGTATGGCTAACCAGTGTGGGAACAAACAAGGAGAGGGTCAAAGGCACGGACAAATCGAGTCTCCAAAACTATTCTGGGAACCTGGAACGTACGAGGCAACCTCATGGCAAGCTCTTAACGTGATCACTCAATGAAGCTTTCTCTATGTCCATGTCTGTCTGCCATTATCTTCTGTTGCTAAGAGTTACATATGGGAGAACTGTTACATGTAGGGTGAACCGTAACTGATTTTAAACCAGATCCTTCAGAACAGACAAGGTAAGCGCACATCACATGGGATTATTAGACTGATGCTACAGATAGCGTTAATCTAACAGCAAATTGTCTTGAATTTAGCAGTCTTTGAGTTCTTATTGTTCAATTATACTGTAATTTGAAGCATTATTCAAATAATCTGTGGTGATTTCTAGCTGTACAACTATTTCCATTGTAGTCCTTCAAGTTCATTCATACATGATTACACTATTTACTAAGTATATTTAAGCTGGCATAAATGTATTATTGACTAGGGTAAATTGGCTAGAAAGGGATATACTTATAATACCGTAATGAACATTTTTGCTTGTATTATAGTATATTATACAAAATATTTATACCCCATCATAACTGACAGATGGGATCTGAGGGGTTTGCTCATGAAGTGCAAAATCCCCAGTGTTAATTTAATTCTCACAGTGTTTGTTTACAGATTTATGTCAGCACTACAGGCGATAATTAAACACTGCATGTGTTAAGTCAACATTTAGGATTTAGCTTTCTACAATTTTATATTCGAGCCCTTTAAAAGTTGATTGGCACGTGATTATTCTGACCTTTCACGCCAGAAAACACTACTTTACTATTTAAAGAATGCCTTCGAAAGGGGTGTTTAAATAATAATTGGAATAATTTTATAATTCGTTTTCTATGACAAGGCTGGGGAATGTCACTGGTCATGCTCTGTCGTCACACTCTTAGTAATGGTAGTTAATAATACCCAATAATGATTAACCTCTTAAAATAACAGCCAGCGTGGCCTGTGTGATATGGGGGGAATTAAAATCGGTAGCTGTCTCTGGGGCAAATGGACGACTCAATGCCAATAATAGCGTCTCTAAATGCCCTCGTCCAAACAGCGAGACTGTCAAGGGCAAACCCAGTGAGGGCTTGGACACAGCTGGAATGTGACATATCCGCCTTGTTAAAATCAGTTTTGTTAGGAAACAGTGGCCTGCAAGCATTACATGAATGCTGATGATTTAGAGGAGGAAATAATACCCAACATGCAACAGGCCCAAGCTAGAAATACATTATATCTGGTTCTTTGGTTGCACAAAACTTCAAAGTGCCGTATCAGGGAGTAATGGGCTAATAAACAGAAGGTTGTGAGGTCAAAAGACCATCAGACTGCCACTTTTGGGCCCTTCAGCAGCATAGTAAATATAATTTTTCACTCTGTCTCTTACTCAGAATGGCCTATTCATCCCTTGAGCACCTTCCATTCAAAGACCAGGAACTCCCAGCCCAAATGTTGTGCCAGCTGAACTGCCTCCGGCATGAGAGGATCTTCACTGACATGCTCCTCTGCACTGAAGATCTGGAGATCCCATGCCACAGGAACGTTCTGGTCTCTAGCAGTCCTTACTTCCGCGCCATGTTCTGCAGCAACTTCCGTGAGAGCAGCCAGACTAGGGTGGACTTGAAAGGCATCAGCTCTGAGATCTTAAGTGGCATTGTAGACTACATCTACACTGGAATCATTAATATAAGCATGGAAATAGTGCTGCCTTTGATGCAAGCTGCATCCATGCTGCAGTATGCAAGGCTTTTTGAGGCCTGTTCAGCCTTCTTGCAGGAGCAGCTGAACCCGGACAATTGCTTGAGCATGATCCGCCTCTCAGAAATCCTGCACTGTGACAGCTTGAGAGAGAGGGCAAAGGAGATGGCTGTGCGCTGTTTCTCAGACGTGGCTGCCTCAGAGGATTTTTGCGAACTCTCGCTGCCCGAGCTCATGTGCTATCTGGAGGATGACCGGCTTTGTGCTGAGGAAGAGCAGGTGTTTGAAACCCTCTTGGCTTGGATCCACCATGATCCTTTTTCTCGGCGTGGTGCCATCCATGATCTCTTCAAAAAGGTACGCTTGCGGTACATCCATCCCACATACCTCTTCCAGTTCATAGCCAATGATCCACTTGTCCAATCCTCCACCCTTTGCACAGAGATCATTGAGTCAGTGAGGCGGCTGATGTTTTCTGTTAGTGCCAAATGCACGCGTGAGCTAAAGCCTCTCTGGACCACACCTCGACGTTACACCTGCCGGGAGACTTTAGTTGTTGTAGGGGGTCGCAAGAACAATGAGCAAACATCTCGAGAAGCGCTGCTTTACGATGAGCGTACGCAGCGCTGGCAGTGGCTAGCCAAGTTGCCCTTGCGCTTGTACAAGGCTGCTTATGTTTGCATACATAGTATTCTGTATGTTGTTGGAGGTCTCAGCCTCAGCATGGCATCAGGAGACAGCACAGTTAGTGCCACGGTCTATACCCTCTCACTTAAGACCAACCAGTGGAGGACGGCAGAACCCATGCTTGAACCACGTTATGCCCATCAGAGTGTGTCTTACCTTCATTTCATCTTCGTTCTTGGAGGAATAGGAGCAGATAAACAGATTTCGAACACAGTGGAGCGCTACAACAGCATGTTCAACCAGTGGGAACCTATGGCCCCAATGCCTATAGCAGCGCTCCATCCTGCAGTGGCTGCCAATGATCAGAGAATCTATGTGTTTGGAGGGGAGGACTCCATGCAGAATCCAGTGAGATTGATACAGGTAATTGGGTTTTAAGGTAGAATTGACTTATATACTCTAAATCACAGGCTGATTTCTCTTAACAAGTCAAATATTGTTTATCTTTACAAGGTTTATCACATTTCACGCAACCAGTGGTTGAGAATGGAGACCAGAACAGTAAAAAATGTCTGTGCACCTGCCGCTGTCATAGAAGACAAGATTTATATCATCGGAGGTGAGCTTGGTATAAAATTGTATTGTTAGTATAAAAAATAAATACTTGTGAATTAATAATTATATCAAGTGTACCTTTTTACTGAACTGAGTTCTTTGTCCATTAAAGGTTACACAAGAAGGATGATCGCTTATGACACCAAAGCCAACAAGTTTGTTAAATGTGAGAACATGAGGGAAAGGAGGATGCATCACTCAGCTACTGTGATCAACAACAAGCTCTACGTGACAGGAGGGCGCTTCCTGAACAGCCATGATATCATTGAGGACTCTGACTGCTTCGAGTGCTATGACCCTAAAACCGATGTCTGGACATCTAAAGGTTCTTTACCATACAAGCTGTTTGACCACGGGTCTCTGGCCCTGGTCTGCGTGTCAAATCGACCCAATCCACCATGACTCATGAAACTGGACCAAACTAATACTTGGGTTGGCCCCCCTGTCCCAGATATATTTAATTAACATATCTGAGACTCTGAAAGCTTCTGTTGCTTTGTCTCATTTGTGGCTTTGATGGTATGTGGCGTCTTCAGTCAAAGAATATTTGACTGGATAAGTGGAAGATTTTGCCATGGAGTCCTGGGAGCATGCTCATGCTCAGGAGCGCAGATCACAGCAGCACTTGTCTGTGCAACAGATGCGACCCAACATCGCTCATTTAAGAGCTTTCTATCACCTTCTTACCATCTCAGACAGGTAGAATCACCACGAACGTTCTCAGTTTACGCAAGATAAATATTTAGAATCCAAAAACACATGAGGTATCGCTGTGGAAAAAAGAAAACATGATTCTCTCCGCACATTGTAGCGCACTGTAATGCCAGTCAACAGCCCATTTAAAGTCACTCAGTGACAACACATTCCTTCAGCGATCAAGGGGAAAATCATGAGCAGCTCAATTACTGACATTTTGCTATGTCGCCCTGTCGTTCGAAAAAGAGAAATTGCTCATGTGCTGCACTTGCATGCCTTCGGGTTGACAGGAAAACTCTTGGTTTACTTAAGAAGAAGGCTGAATTCAATGCAAAACAAAAGTCACAAAAAGCACTAGACCGTAGTTCTGTGAAGACATTTATTTGATATGACTTGAATTGTGCTGCTTTTGATAAGAAATGTTTATTGCATGTCCAGAAACCTGAGTGCAAATATCTGTAGTGTAGCAATGAAGCAAGAAATATATATTATATATATGTATTATATATAGCCTTATATCAGATGAATGTATCTCTGTTCTCTGAGAGGATTTCAGTCAATACAATAATATTTAAATTGTTAATTAGATTATTAACAGCTAAAACACACCATCTAAGGTTAAGCAGAACTTCAGTGCTGACCTTACCTCCAGGCATTGTGATATTTCTCATATAGCACAGCTAGTGCTTGTGTGATTGCTGTAGTTAGTGCAAATTCTTTTGTACTGAAAATGTTCTATCCGTTATTGAGTCAGATCCATGAAGCCTAACTACTGTGTTGCCGGCTTACACTGCCACGGATGTCATTCCTGAATTTAACTGCTCATTTTAATGGACTTGCTTTAAGAAAAGCCCGGAGCTCTGACCTGACGGAAGTGTGGACGCTTTATTATTTACAGTTATGCAATTTTAACACATCGGAGTGTTGCTGTAAGTACCGTATGCTGTATTCCATTTCTCTCCGACGCTCAATGCGCCGGCTGACTCATGTTTCCAGCACTGAAATGGAATCAGGCATGACTATGGAGGCGGTCACTCAAGACATGAACACACTTAATGACATACTGCAGACATTACATACATAAGTGTACTGTACATCTTTTTTTCTCTTGTTGCTGGGTTAGGTTTTGTTTTTGTTTTTTTTTACCCTGAATATGTAATTTTCACCTGGAAATGTGGATATAAAGGATTTTGGACCATAATTCCCTTTTAGAGTAGTTTCACTAGTTAAAACGGTATAAACAGTGAGTACTTGAGGATCTGACCCCAGCAACAAGAAAAGGAATAGTTTAGTACCTATTTTTTTCCTGAGAGTCTACAGCTTCTACTCAGAAGTTTAAGTTATGGTTAGCCAGGGCTTAAATTGCTTTAGCTTTTTGGTTATTAGCTCTACTCTTCTACACTCTCTCTGATACAATGGCATTCATTTCGGGGGTTTTTCTGCATAATCATGTGTATACATGTACTTATTTCATTTGACTGGTTAACAATTTCCAGGAGGCTTGTGACGCGTGAGAGGAACCAGCAGGAGTCACCTAATGGACAAATAGTTATTCTTAGTGCTGCTCTCTCCTCAGATGAAATGACACGGTGCAGGATGCTTCAAATTACTCCTCAGATTACATTCAAACCTTTGGCCCGCATTTCAGATCACAAGAATGATAAAGTACTCGCTGGAATGTTTTTGGAAGAGAGCAGATCACACACATACAACCCCGAGGCCTTTCTTAGCTATTCACTGTTTTATGTGTAAGAAGAAACAAAACACTGTTCTTTGTATGAATCTGATTTTCCATTTCTTTTATATAAACTATTGCTCTATATGGTTGATCTATATTAGTCATTTATGTTTAGACTAATCCACTCTCCTTGTATCTAGTCATAGCTTCGAAAGATCCAGAGCGTTGGAATATACTAGACTGTGATGTTCACACATTCACATCAGTCCTAGGTCTCAAATCTCTGCAGGATTTCATGTTTACTCTGCTCTAGCACTCCTGATCCAGCTCATGGAAGGTTTTCCCCGAGTTGGGTTAGATCAGGAAAACCGTGCAGGATGCTGGAGGACTGGACTTTGACAGTAAAATGAAATAAGACTAGATAACAAGAGGTTTGTAGATTTGAATGTGAACATGCATTGATGTAATGCTATTTGCCACACGTGACTAAATAATAGTAAACATTATAATAGCTCCAAAAGCAACAAATCAACTCAATTCATATTAACACATAAATACTTGGTGACAGGTGTCCTTCACCACTGATGGTTAAATTGCTGAAGCATTGCTTGCCTTTGGTATCTTAAGAAATTAGGTTGCTCACAGTCCAACTCTAGATGGCGCTTTATCACAGGGAAAATAGACCACAGTGATGGAGAATCCACCACAGGAAAGGAAAATGATGTCCCAGTGGTGGCCCACACAATATTGTGTAATGATGCTAAGGAACTCATCCCAATCCGATCATCTGAACTCAAATCCTCCCAACCACCAATCCTTATAAAAGATTAGAGTGCTATTATAATCTTTACATGGTAACCAGATAAATAATCATTTATAATGTTATATTCCCATAGAATATCAGTAGGCAGTGTCCATTTGAAGGCCAGTATCCTTTCAAACTCAACAAGCAGTGGCACACCATTCATTGTTTTGTTTTTTTTCCCCAAAAACATGAACTATTCATTGATTGCATGTCTTTCCTGATTGGTGTATTTTGTAAATATGAGAAAAATAGCTTCCATTGGAATTAAATTTAAATCAGCTTTCAGAAATAAAGAAGCAACTTTGAACAAACACAAGGTCAAGGTGGCTACCGAAGCATGTGAAACTCACAGAGATTTAAAATCTCAGTTACAATGTTAAAAGCTAGGATTTCATCACCGGGCTTACAGATATTTATCAATATTAATGGGGCGTCTTTATTACTGTGGCTTTTAAGCATCTTTAAAAAAAAAAAAAAAAATGGATCTGAATTATTAAAAATCAATTAATTAAACTTCTACAAAAAAATGTACAAAAATTTAAAACCCTATAATATATATTATTATTTTATTTATATAGCAACATGGATAGATAGATAGATAGATAGATAGATAGATAGATAGATAGATAGATAGATAGATAGATAGATAGATAGATAGATAGATAGATAGATAGATAGATAGATAGATAGATAGATAGATAGATAGATAGATAGAGATAGATAGATGAATGCAACAAGACAAGCCACTCAGATGGGTTTTTGCCGTTAAAGTGCTTCTGAATATATGCTGGGAGATGTGTATTTTACATCATGGATTCACACTGCAATAAAATACCAAAAAAGCAATGAATCACTTTCACTGCAAGGTGATTGACCACATATTTTTTTGTGATCCCATGCCCTCTGTAGCATCAGAGTCCTGTTCTTGGCTGGCAACAACAAAACCACCTCAATAATCGATATACATGTTGTGTGTTTTGAGATGCTTTTCAGCTCAGTGTGGTTGTTAACTTAAATCTCAAATCTTAAATCTCAGCCAAACGGTTCCCCTCCTTCATATCTAATCAATCAAACATTTTCATGTACGATAACAGTGTAACGCAACAAGTCTATCTGTATACGTATCTGTTTATCTGCATTCCATTTATGCGATCATTTATGCGTTGTCTGATTAAATTCGACGATGGTGTGATCTGGGTCAAGATCTGATGCAAGATTTGCATTCAGCCACATCGCTAATGTACAAGAAAGACACATTTTAAAGCAGACATGTCATTTTAATTGATGCGACTCACTGACTAAATTGTTGTGCTCCTAATTTCTGCCAGTAGCATACCCACATACAGAAGAGGAAGTCCATCCTCCCAAAAAATTTAAAAATAAAATAATAATAATAATAATAATAATAATTAAATACATTTAAAAAATCCCCAAATTGCTACATGAAATATGTTTATTATCAATTGCTTCGTTTAAAAAATAATAATAATAAAATCAGGACCGTAGTTTTTACATGCACATTGTTTATCTTTTACAGAGAAGCAATACAGTGAGTGAACCGACAATCTGAACTGTCTGAACAGAACATGTGATTTTTGCTCTGCATGCATGATTGAGGGAAGAAAGGGAAAGGAAAATACCAAAAGGCCCACTGCTCACGCCTGACTGAACAGCTTCAAAACAAGACGAGGGACTGAAGGAGTTACGGAAAATAACATGGCACTGGTAAGGTTTAAATAAGAAAAGAAAAAGAGAGAGAGAGACAAAAATCAAACAAAACATCAATACAACAAACTCAGCATCTGCTCTCAGGTGAAAGTGCATTCTGTGAAAACATAGCAAAATTATTTGACCATGAAAATAATGACAATAATTATATTATTTTTTAAACTATATCAACATAAACTTACGAGAGATTACGAGATAATATATTAAATAGATCAGGCTGTTAACTGTATCTCTGGTTGCATGAACACGGCTTCAGCGTATGATATTTACTATGTACAGCAGGTCCAAAAAGGTCCAAACAGAAAAAGTTCAGATTGTAGAGAGTTAATTTGGCACAAGCAAGCTCTTCTTTATGACGCTTCATTCAAATCCCTAAAACAAATTGTTAAGAAGCTGAGGCTGGGAAATGAATTTGCTACTAAAGTCTTAAACACCATAATTAAACCAAAGTAAAAAATATATATCCTGAAAGATCTTTTGCAGTTATCAAACCTTTCGACTAACAAAGCAGCAGTTTAAACAAACACCAAATGAGCAGAAAGCATTTGGTCGATAAATGGGCAAAGGAGGGCAGACTCCCGAGGAACTGGTCTTATCTGCCTTGTCTGTCTACTTCATTTATTCCTGAGTCAGGGAAATAAACATTATTTACACGTCTGGGCTGATCCTTCAGCATACTATTTACATACAACTGTATGGTCCTTTCTCGAATAAAAATATACATTCAGGTCTCATTCTGTACCTTTTCTCCATGCACATCTGGAATATGAAAAAAAAGCTGGTAAAAAGGGGCTATGAAGCCTTTGGTAAACTACATTTCCATAGTTTAACTTCACATTTTCCTTTTTCCTGAGACGGGGGGGGGCAGGGCTGGTGCGGTTAAGGAAGGACAGAAGTTCATTCTTTTAGCCACATCTGGTACAGGAACTCTAAATCTTGTGATTCAATTCCTTTTGATTTGGTAATACAGTAGCTATCACACCATCTAGTCCTCATCCTGAATGTGGAAGACATTCTCCATGCTATATCAGACTCTAACAGACAGCATGAATTGGATAGGCGGGCCAAACCATTAGGAAGGCCTAAGACATTCACTCACACAAGGGTGGAATAATGATCCCCCAGGGCCTTAGGATGACGTTACAGGACAGAGGGAAAGCACGGGAGCTCATTCTTCCAGCCAACTACAGACATTACTTAAATATTGTTTTGACCATAGTCAGACACAAGACCCATTTTAACACCTGGGAAACACCTTGGACACAGTGAATCATTCTCCAAGTCTAAACAGGATGAATAAATGACACCAGGCCACAGAGACTCCACCATTTTGTTAAGTGAAAAATATCGTCTAACATGGACACCGCAAAGGCAGAGCTTCCTCCTATACTTCTTTGATAGTCCGTTCCGTTGGACGAAAATCGCGGGATCTGGAAGGAGACATGTAGAAAGACTGGGTCATACGGGACCGCTTTATACGGGATCGAGTGCTAGCCATGGATAAGCTGCGCTTGCTGGAGCTGATGACATCGTTGATGAAATTCTTGCAGTCCAGGCACACGTCCATGGTGCTCCAGTCCTCCGTCAGTTCCTTTGGCAACTCCACTTCATCTCTAGAGGTGGTGTACTCCCCGTGCCTGGACAGCCTGTAGAGATTGAGACGAGTTATAATCGAATCACACCTTATGTTCCCATCACCAGAAGAATGGCTCATGACATCTTATAGCAATAGAACTGTAACATCTTCACATTTTGAAATATTTGTGCACCGGCGTGATCAGTAATATATGATAGGGTCATGCACCACGTCTAAAAATCATAAACTGTGTCTGAATATCTCTTCTACCCTACTGTATAGCAGGCAAAAAGGACTAGTCTGTCAGAATTCTCAGTGTTCAGACAGGTGAGAGATACCTACATGACCTGCCGAAGTTCTGCAGTATGAAATCAAAGTGCAAATCATAATGCAACGGGACTGATGCAGAAGAGCTGTCAGAATCCAAAACAGTCGAAAGGCAAAACGTCGGCTCTTTGTAAGTGTAAGTGCTATAGGTATTAAACCTTGTTCCACTGTGGTTGAACTCCATTTGTTTAACAACACCCGAGTCACTTGTTGAAGGTTTAAACATGATAAAACTATTGGGTTTTTTGGGTGTGTCTTGCCTATATTCATATACTGATCAGTACATACAGCATCAACAGCCAGGCAGTAGTACTGAATCAAACGTACTCTCACAGTGTAGTGTTGTATTTTTATATTATTAAAGACCACATTTTTATCATTACAGTCAGACTTGAGCATACACAGACCAGGCATAACATTATGGCCGCCTGTCTAATATTGTGTTGGTCCCATTTTGCTGCCGAAACAGCCCTGACCCATCATGCACTGTGTATTCTGACACCTTTCTGTCAGAACCAGCATTAACTTCTTCAGCAATTTCAGCAACAGTAGCATGTCTGTTGGATCGGATCACACGGGCCAGCCTTCACTCCCCATGTGCATCAACGTGCCTTGTCTGCCCATGACCCTGTCACCGGGTCACCACTGTTCCATCCTTGGAGCACTTTTGATAGATACTGACCACTGCAGACCGGGAACACCCCACAAGAGCTGCAGTTTTGGAGATGCTCTGATCCAGTGGTCTAGCCATCACAATTTGGCCCTTCATCAAACTCGCTCAAATCCTTACGCTTGTCCATTTTTTCCTGCTTCTAACACATCAACTTTGAGGACAAAATGTTCACTTGCTGCCTAATATATCCCACCCACTAACAGGAGCCATGATGAGGAGATCATCAGTGGTATTCACTTGTGGTCATAATGTTATGCCTGATCAGTGTTATCCAAACCATTCGTTCAAATCAAATAAGATGAAGCATAAAATGAAAAACATTTTTTTAAAACATACCAGATGGCTCTGAATCTAATCATCATAAATATCACATTATCACAGTTAATAGAAAAAAAATGAGCCACATTATTAAGATATTAGTATTAATCTACATTAATAACACCAAAAGTATGCAGTGTAGACATTTCAATCATTTGGAAAAAAAAAAAAAAACCTCTAATGAAGCTTATTATAAAACGATTATAATGCTCTGAGATTTGGTGGAGAGAATATTCTGTGAGAATAACCTGGATGTGGAGGGTTTCAGGCTGTTGCGCTGGATGGATGAGGTCTTCTCCACTTGGGATGTGACTCCAGCATCCTTCTTAGGCAGGGTAGCAGGTCCGAGAGCGTAAACGGGCAAATGGGCATGAGGCTTGGAGGGCAGCTTCATCTGATAGACAGGTTAATTTACAGATATTCACAATGCAGTATCATAATAAAGACATCTGAATTATGATGTATACATGAAGAGCCAGGAGTACAGTAAATACATACCTTTTTACAGCACTGGGAACACACAGGTCTGTAAAATAAATAAAAGAGAGGTCAGGACACTGAGATAAGGTTGATTATTTTCCAATAACAGCATGTCCCTAAGTGGAACCTCAATTTCAATTCATCTGTATAGCATTTTTAACAATGGACATTGTCTCAAAGCAGATTTATAGAAGTATAGAAACATAGAAAATATTTATATTTAAGTTTAATTACTGTTTATCCAGAACATTTATCCCTAATGAGCAAGCCTGAGGCAATTACTTATTCCACAGTAACTTACAAAATCTAATTCATGTTATTTATTAAAGAACAACACATTGTACTCCTAAACTTTTTCCCCCTGATTATTAACCTGTTCACTGAGCCAGCTACATCTAAACAGGTCATTCCTAATATATAAATATAGCTATATGAAAATATTTTTTATGCCTAATTGTTTATTCCGAGCCTTGCATAAGTATTTTGAGGTCACTCTGGAATCTACTGTAACATTCATTTCTCTTTGAATAATCATGTACATATCCCAAACGGTGATCAAATCGGACGGTGATCAGGAACTGTGAACTAGCCAACAGTTAGGGGGCAACTCTGGGGATCTTTTTCCCATTCAGTACTTTATTTAAGAGTAGGCTTTTGCATTATCATTATGGGGAGTTGACACCTGTGAGGTCTTGGGGGGGGGTTTTGTTCAAGAGTATCACCTCTAGGCTTTTGTATTGTCTCACATTCAAGGCCTGCCCACTCAAGGCCTTTAAAACTGCAATGTATGGTCCTTTTCACTAGTCTCGATGACCACAGTACCACTGCAGTGTGTTCTGATCTCCAATAAAACATTTCTGCTGAACACTACTATTCACTCCCCCCCTTTTATATGTCTAGAACTGAAATGGAACCTTAATTGGGATTATATGTCAAGAATCTCAACACAACAGCCCACAATAGTAAAAATGGGTGCAATCTATATATATATATATATATATATATATATATATATATATATATATATATATATATATATATATATATATATATATATATATATTCCAGTATTATTTAAAAAATAAATAAATAAAATGTAAACATTGTGAGGGTTTAATTGTATTACCACTCCCTTGCTTTGAAATTAGTTGTGGTGCAACCAATAAGAATTCAGTGTGTGAATATTTCTGCTAACAACAGATATCTGATTTTTGTTTCATTAAAATTTATATCAGAATAATAAGATATCGTATAAATGAAATGGAAAAAAAAACAAAAAACTTTTCTTTTCGTGTCAATAGCAGCTTGTTCTTATAAAACAGTTCCTATGTATGCAAAGCACTGTGTCGTTAAACGATTTAGCTCAAGGGGGAAGTGTAATTTAGATTTCTTCAACCGAAAGACGAGATAAATTCCTAGAAACGGAGCATAAGATTGGCTCACCTCTTGCAGAACTGACAGGTGTAGGACCAGGTGAAAATAGAGAACTTCTTTGTGCGACAAGAAAAGCAAAGCTGAGAACAGAGAGAGAGAGAGAGGGAGAAAAAAAAAATTGTTTTGTTCATTCATATTCCTGAAGTATTATGAGCATCTGAAAAGCAGGCCTCAAGTCAGGTATAACTATGTAGTGCCAGAGACCTGGCTTTAAATAAGCCTCAGTGTAAATAAACCGCAGCAATCACCTTTCCTTTCTTCAGAGCATTGTATATGTCTTTGTACTGCTGAAACTTCTCAAGCTCAGCTTTGACCAGAACCTGTCTGATATGCATGGCTTCCTCTACGGTGAGACTCAGACACTCCACAGGGTAGCAAAATTCCTCCTGAAAACAGACACACACACCTTATCATTACAAGCATACTTGAAGATAGAGATCTCTGCATCCAGAACAGATGCAGCCACACAACTGTTGCGTGGTATGTGAACACCCCAAACCAGATTACAAAAACACAGGACATGCTTCATGGACGAAACACAAATGGATGTGATGCAAAGACATAACAGCATAAAGCAGGACGTGACTTCCTTCTGTATTATGTTGTTATGTGTTGCAATATCATGAACACATAAACTGCATAGTATCGAGTGGAAATGTATGGCGAGTTCTCATTAACCCACACACCACATGTGTGTACAGTCAGTGTCAACATTTCTTTACGGCTCTGTAATGATATATTTGCCCCATCATTCTGTGTAAAGTCAATAAACATATATATAAACGGTTTTTGATAATAAAAACGATACCTTTAGCCAGGTATCTCAACTAAATGTTTTGGGCTTCATCAGAATAGGTTTATATTCTGTTTTCATATTGATTACCATAATAAGTATTATCATATTTCTCTTGTACATGACTATGATTAAAAAAAAAAAAAAAGACATGTGTAGCAGGTGCTAAGCTAAATGATGCAAGTTTGATATATGCATATATCTGAATGAATAATTTTAAAATAATTTACACAAAGGAAAATAAAATAGAATGAGGCAAGTATACCAAGGTGTGAATGTTAGTAAAGGGGAAAAGAGGCTGGGGGTGGGATTTACCTTCTTTTCCACTGGTGGCTACAAGACAGTGCAAGTGAGGAAAGATTTTAATTAACTGTCTCAGGCATGGCTTTAAAATCAGCATTTTTACTTAGAGAGTCGCTATTAATGACTTCTAACTGAGAGATATCTATCTATCTATACACACACACACACACACACACACAGATATATACAAACATATATAAACATATAAATACACACACCTTACCTTTATTAATTACCACTTACACCTTTGATTGAAAACAAACACAATGTAACATACACTGATCAGCCATAACATTATGACCACCTGCCTAATATTGTGTTGGTCCCCCTTTTGCTGCCATACACAACAAACTGTGATGCACCGTGTATTCTGACACCTTTCTGTCAGAACCAGCATTAACTTCTTCAGCAGTTTGAGCAACAGTAGCTCGTCTGTTGGATCGGATCACACGGGCCGGCCTTCTCTCCCCACGTGTGTAACAATGAGCCTTGGCCGCCCATGACCCTGTCCTTGGTTCACCACTGTTCCTTCCTTGGACCACTTTTGATAGATACTGACCACTGCAGACCGGGAACACCCCACAAGAGCTGCAGTTTTGGAGATGCTCTGATCCAGTGGTCTAGCCATCACAGTTTGGCCCTTCGTCAAACTCGCTCAAATCCTTACGCTTGTCCATTTTTCCTGCATCAACTTTGAGGACAAAATGTCCACTTGCTGCCTAATATATCCCATCCACCCACAGGAGCCATGATGAGGAGATCATCAGTGGTATTCACTTCACCCGTCAGTGCTCATAATGTTATGGCTGATTGGTGTGTACTGCATTAGCTCTACTTTCTGGGGTAAGTTACATCAACTTGTGCTAATCCAGGCCCAGCGTCCCACAGGCATCAGATTTTTTAAGCTAGTCTTGAAATGTCTGAATTCTCTTTTAGAAGAACTAAGAAGAACCTACTCTGAATGCCGCTCATGCTGCTGTCAAATTGTGTGAATATACAATCCATAGAGTTAGAGCCCTCTGATCTCTGCAGCTTACTATACTACAAACCTACAAGTCTCTTTTCCAAGACGTGGAATCCAGATTCATTAATCCTACACTAATCTTTTTATACCTAAACTTACAGCTTTACATAAAAGGGATGTGAAGAAATTTCTGTTTTTCTGTTCTGAAGTGCTGTTCTGCTTTTGAAAAGAGTGGCTATTTGAGTAAGCTTCCAGTCAGTCCCCTCCTGACCTCTGTAATCAAAAGATTGTTCCTTCCTGCATGTTTTTCACACCATTTATATAAAACTCCAGAGGTTGTTGTGTGTCATATTAAAAATACATACTCAAAGCAGCCTGTCTGGTATTAACAGCAATGCCACAAAGTGACTAAGGTCACATTTTTCCCATTTCCCATTTGTGATCAGAATATTAACTGAAGCTCTTGACCTGTATCTGCATGGTTTTATGAGCTGCTCTACAGCCACATGACTGGCTGACTGGGTCACTGAATGAATAAGCAAAGACACAGGCATTGCTATTGAAGTGGCTGGTGAGTAAATATCCTGAAACTCCTCAACTAATAACCTGCTCTGGGCAAAAAGTAAAATAATAAGACTTTGTGACAACTCTGCACAAAGCAACATACCAGAGATCTGGAGTTCTGGCGAGAGGGAGGCATGAACTGACGGATGCTGGTCGGGGTTTCCTTCTCAATGGAGTGCCTCCGCCGGGCAGCCATGTGGCGCTCGGGCTGAGGTGTAGACGAAATGGGGAGGAACTTGGGAGGAACTGAGGAGAGAGAGAAAAAAAAAAAGAGTGAGTGGTCAATAGATTGAAGCTAGTAAACAGATTGAAGAGAGATAGAGTACAGAGAAATCTTACTCCTTTTGCCTTTGACAGAATCTGGAGATGTGTCGTCGATCACAGAAGTGGATATGCTGGAGCTGCTGATCGATTTGTGTGTGCTAGACTCCTCCTTAAAGACAAGAACATCGTCTGTTACAATTTACCCTTCAAAGGAGACCACACTACACACAAACTACCAGTCCATCAATATAGTTTCCGTCAATCATTGGATGCTCGCCATCACTATACACCAGAATCAACGCTGTCAAGTTTAGCCACAGGGCCCATATACAGACTCGCACACACTCACTTCAGAGTCAGAGTCGGAGCTTTCTAGCTCAGCCAGTGTTGGCGCCTTGAGCAATTTTTTCCTTTGTGAGAGTGGTTGTGCTCCGTTGACAGGGTTCGAAGACAGTGGCGTGTCATCGGCCAGTGCCAGCGTACTGACCGCGATCTTCTTCCTGGGTGATCCATGCTTGTCTGCACATGAGATGACGGGACAAAAATCAAACACAGGAAACACACACAGATGTAGCATAGCTATAAATCAGCCAAATATGATATAAACTTGCATTATGGACCAGCGAGATACATATAGCAGCACTTTTATAATGCAACCACAACCGATAAACAAGAAACGTTCACTCAGGTGATCCATTATTATTCACTGTCCAGGAACTGGTCCAGGGTTGATAAATTTTATTATGTCACCCTCTTTGCTCTCTAAAACCAGTTCAAACGAGATGTTAAGCACAGATTTCTGCTCAATCACCCCAGACATACATCCAGCTCTTCTCTTTCTACCTCTACTGAGTAGAAGAGGTTGTTTCATGCTGATAGTTAGACCAGACCAAACCTCTCTTGTCCTTGGCCAATCAGAAACCTCCACATACATTTAACTTGCCTGCCAAACTCCGTGTATACACTTTAAGATCTTGTCATTCTTCTCTATGTCTCTTTTGGACAAATCTCCCAGAATCCTGAGGACAGCTTTTTTTTACTGATGAGGGAAAAACCCTAAGAAGATTTCCTTTAATACATTTCCTTCAAAGCAGAGACGTTGGTTCAAACCCACGTCTCAAAATCAACTCACACTGAACTAATCTCAGCTCAACCTGACATTTCCATCGGTCCATCAGGAACGTGTGCAAAAGCGGTTCAGATTTCATGCGTGTCGTGATCTTTTACCTGAACATCGGAACAAGTCCTGGGGAGTGCTGATGCTTTTGCCTGCGCCTAGAAAGGAACATATTTCTTCAATACGATCTCACAGACACCAACATACTTTCTGACCTGTCCAGTCTCTGACCGATAACTGACACATCGGCCACATTCACACAGGGGGGCTCAAGCAAATAAGCACTACACACACAAGGATTTAAGCCATTCCGCATTGGGATGAGCAGAGTTGCGCACTGAGCGGGCAAATAAAAGCACAAATGTAGTCCAGCGAGGGCAAAGAAACAGCAGTTCATCAAAACAAATCAGGGTGGGAAAGTGGGAGCCGAATATCTCGGAGAAGAGGAGCTGGAGGAAAAGGAGTCACGGCAAACAGCCACACTGACCGTCCCACAGGTTTACGCTACCTTTTGTAAAATATATGAGTTTATATTGTTCCTACTGTTGTTATTTTAATGCATCTTATTTAGAGTTGTGCGATTAAACTAAGCTCTTCCTCTCTTTGAGAACTATCCATATCTTCTTATATGGCTCTAAGTGGATTTTTTTTACTTTCATGGAACCAAAAACAAACATCAACAGCTGTAAAAGCCAAAAATACACATATGAAGTAAAGCCTGGGGCTGATTTCTTCCTAGCCCAGGCTCTTCACCTTGATTTACTACTAAAAACTGACCAAGCATTAGACTAACCCTGATAATATGATCTAAATGTGCTGCATTGACCTCTTCCACATAAATACTCCTTTTCTCTTCAGCATGGGACAAAACAAAACCAGCAAACAAGTAGGGTCTAAAACAACAGCGCTAGGTAAAGGATGAGGGGGTGAAACTGTGGTAAAGAAGCCAGACTTCTCACCAAGTCTTTACCTGATGAGTCAAAACTCACAGACATGCTAAGTGGTCGCATTGCTGAGCGATCAGGCCCGGCGTTACAGAAGACAGGGAAAGAAGAAGTAGAAGCAGTACTGAGGCTGGAATCATTAACAGCTTTAAGGCAATAAGGAAGGCATTTTGTGCAGCAATTTAAGATTCAGCATCAAGAAATCTACATGTCCTACCTTCTGTTATACAACTGAGCATATTTTAATCAGTCTTCTACTATTGTTACCTACAGTACAGTTTCTGCTAATAATAATAATAATAATAATAATAATACCAGTAAATCAGAAAGGAACAGGATACAGGAAACCCCTAAAACTCTATTAAGATAGTAAGGGATAGTACTTTATGTACAAAAGATTCTAAAACAATACAGTTTGAGAGCATAAAAGGTATAAAAGTGTGTTATATTTCTTTTTAATAAGTATGTTCAGGTCATTTTTGGTCTTTTGTGAGTGTGCAGCGACCTCTACTGTTGCCACTTGGGAGTTTTTACTGTTCCATCAGATTCGCAGATTAGCAAAGTAAAAGTCTTGGTACTAGCTACAGACAGTTACTAGAAGAACCAGCAATGTCTGCTACCTTCTTCCCAAGTTTTATTTTTCTACAGAATGTCTTAATTTAATTATTTCACATCATATCCTTTATGAAAGTATAAATATAAACCCAAGGTATTTTTTCTTAAAAACAGTGAACTAACAGCAGTTTGTCCCGAATAAACCTCGGACCACAGGATCATTCTGAGGAATCGTTCAAGCCAGTGGCTTGTTACTTTCCCCTTTAATTATACCTAATTTGCATAAACATTGTGTGTTGCTTGCTGCTTTGTCGCCTAACAGTCGTAAAACTAGTGAACAAAACTGACTACTGAGCGGTATCTATATCATCCGAAGAATCCTAAAGACGTCATAATCATACGTGACGGAGACAAGGAAACAAAATTGCCCAGGCTCTCTGGATAAGTGGGAGGGACTACTCTTTCTCTCCTGTCAATCACAGCGACAACAACCAATCACAGGGTTCTATAACCTCATGTTATCTGGATAGAGCCTGTGCGTGATATACTGCCATGTGAAGGAGCATGAGCAGCGTTCAGGGAATAAAGGGTGAGGTTCATGCGTCACGTGTTAGCCTCCACCCTCACCGTCTGGTAGCTGTTGAATGATTGGGGAGAGCTAGCTAGTACATGGGAACTGGGTGATAAACAAACTGCAGGAAGAAATAATCTAATTGTATTTTGAAACATTTATTTAGTTTCCTAATTAAAGTGCGAATGCAAAAAACTGGTCCAGGTTCGATTTTTAGCTTAGTGCTAATTCATGTTGCTGCAGTGTAAAAAAAAAAAAAAAAAAAAAAAACATTTTATTAATCTATAGAGATCACTCTGGTCAATGGTTGTTGTTTTCCATGTTCTCTATAAATAAAACTGACCGACTTGTAATTTCTCAAGTCACAAGTTGAACTGTCACAAGTTCAATGCACCGTGTATCACGTGAACAAAAAAAATGAAAAATACTGAATACAAAGCTCCAACTTATCCCTGCGCTCAACCAGTGAAGCCACCTGGAAATAAATACAAAGACAGTCATCTGCGATAACAGGGAATTATCAGCTGTGAAAGCAAACAGAAAGAAAAGCAGATGATTCTTGTGAAAAGTAATAAGGAAGGATGGCACAGTCATTCGCGTGGAGGAAAGAAGCCATGCCTAAATATGAGACGTCCAGATCTGAGTGGATCGCTAGGCTGCAGCAGAAGCTAGTCATGCAACAGCAATAGCACATCATCACACACACACTGTCCAAATTCCTTTAATATACAATCATGTCTTAATAAACAGCATGACAGTAAAAACATTTATTTTAGATGCAGCACGCAAAACAAGTGTTCTAAATGAATCTAGGGTGTGTTTGAGAAACAAAAGTTAATTGCTTGGGTTGGGAGAGATCGTGTTTTAGCCACATGTATTGGGTTTCAAGTCGATCAAAGTAAAACCATCTGGCACATTTTGATACTGTTGAAAAGCAAAGTCTCATGGTCATTTCGTTGCATAATTCCCACTATAATCATCGAGTTTCAACATGTCAGGTAATATGTCTAGAATTTGCATGTAAAGAATCAGCACAGCATGACTGTGTTAGATTTCTTTCTAACACTAGCGAATTTGGTATGAGAGAGCACTAACCCAGCCGGTTCCTGCGGATCATGTCGGGAGAAACAGGCCTCAGCTTCCTCTCGGATTTGATCTCCTCCAGGATTCGTTCATGGAGGCTCGGGGGTCTTGGTGGATTAGGCTTCAGTTTACGGGCAGCAACCTTAAAACAGACAAATCACAGGTCAGACAGGACAGGAAATAAAACATGGAATGGACATTTTCAAGGTGTGTTTTGGCCGACGGAAATTTCTGTTCATTTATTTTCTGAACTGTTTATCATACTCAAGAGTCACTGGAAACCTGGAGCACAATCTCTCTCTCTCTCTCTCTCTCTCTCACACACACACACACACACACACACACACAGAGAACACGCAAACATTACACACTCACACAGACACACACTCTCTCTCTCACACACACACACACACACACACACTCTCTCTCACAGACACACACACACTCACACAGACACACACACACACACTCTCACAAACACACACACTCTCACAAACACACACACACACTCTCACAAACACACACACACACTCTCACAAACACACACACACACTCTCACAAACACACACACACACTCTCACAAACACACACACACACACACTCTCACAAACACACACAGAGGAGATCAAACCCCAAAGCCTGGAATTGCGAGGCAAATGCTTTCCACTAAGCCACCGTGCCCCTCAGCTTCAGTTAATATTCACGTCAAACATCAAATGGAGAGAAGTCTAATGTGACACGGAGTCTCTGTGACTTTGTCTGTGGCATCGCTGCTGGTGTCAGATGGGCTGGTTTAAGTATTTCAGAGCCTGCTGATCTACTGGGATTTTCCCACACAACATTCTCTGGAATTTACACAGAAAGATGTGAAGAAAAGTAAACAGCAGTATTGTGGGCAGAAGCGATGGGAGAGGCCGGAGAAGAATAATCAGCCTGCTTCGACTTGATACCAAGACTTAACCATGTTAACTTAAATACAAGTGATGGACAGAAAAGTACCACTGATGTTTCATGTGAACATAGACTGAAGCTCTTGTCCTGCAGGAATGAATAATTTCCTGAGTGAAAGGGTGCACAGGTGTTCCTATTAAAGTGACCAGTGAGGGTAATTTCTTAGAATTACTAGCCAGTTTGACTCATCACTTCAGTGGGTTTGATCCAAAGCTCAAGAACTCAAAAACTTAACAACGAGTAGCTTTGGATCTAACGTGACGTGTCCATGTTTGAGAAATGCCCCAATGAATAAGCAATGAATAATCTCCGTATGGACTACCAGTATGGACTACCAGTATGGACGTTGTAGTGGACGTTGTAGTGGACTACTTTGGATTATGATCATAAAATATCAGTTAAAGTGGTCACTTCTTGTACAAATCCCAGGATCCCAGGTTATAAGGTATCATTAAAATGCTAAGGTTAATCCAGGCCCAAAAAACGTTTCACATTTTAAATACTGTGTGTGTGTGTGTACACTGACTGGATTCAGCGGAGGTCTGGAGCGTATAAACTCCAGGATGACCTCATGAGCACTCTTCTTTAACCTTGGAGGAATGTCCCCATTCACCTGAAACACAGAGAGAGGCAGGGAAATAAGTCACAGGTCAGATCTATATATAGAACAGTCACTGATGAAGTCACTTAAAAAACACGATGTACAAAAGGAGGACTTCATTACAATGTTGAAAATGGATCATGTCACTTAGAGGTGTGACCTAACAAGTTCGTCTGCTATGGATTGACAGTACTGAGGATTGCACTGTGTGTTTATGGAACGAAACAAAGGTATTTCATCCTGACTAACAGCATTACACATAATTATCTAAGGAAAGGTGTGTGAGTCAAATAAAAGTTGTGCTTGTTGACCTGCTTGGTGTACACAGTGCTAAAGCTATGCGCATGATATGACGGATCTCCGAAGGGTTTAGTACCTTTACCATTTAATTAAATAACCTCATACTGTAAAATTGACTTCGTCAGCCATCGACTTCTGATAAGCTTTTCTATAACTTCGACTATTATTTTCGATAACACTTTTCTCACTAAACGCTACTCTGCATATAAAGACCAAGCAATAAAAGTGAAATGTATTATATAGGAGACTCCGCCTCAGCCAGTCATGCAGGGAAAAAAAAAAAAAAACAAACAGAAAAAGTGGCCTTCCCTGTTTGACCTGAAAAACTGAAAGTCTGACCGCGTGTGCTTATATTCCTGAACATGAACATGACAAATATACAATTACTTCTGGAAGCCTGACATCAAATATATTGGCGAAATATACGTGTTAGATCATATATCAAGTCTCATAGATATGAGGAAACTATGTGGAAAAGGTTTGGGAATAAAATTACATCGGTGTGCTGATGAATTCTTTTTCTCAGCCCTAAAACAGCTGATATTTCTCTAAACACGTGCAAGTTGCATAACACACACGATGGTCAGAGAGCCATAACACCACTGGCACTTCAGATGATATGATAGATTCAATATTCAAGATTTTATATGTCACACACATTGTTACACTGATCAGGCATAACATTATGACCAAATATTGTGTTGGTCCCGCATTCGCTGCCAAAACAGCCCTGACCCGTCCCGCACTGTGTACTCTGACACCTTTCTATCAGAACCAGCATTAACTTCTTCAGCAGTTTGATCAATAGTAGCTCGTCTGTTGGATCGGATCACACGGGCCAGCCTTCGCTCCCCACAGTCATCGATGAGCCTTGGCCGCCCATGACCCTGTCACCACTGTTCCTTCCTTGGACCACTTTTGATAGATACTGACCACTGCAGACCGGGAACACCCCACAAGAACTGCAGTTTTAGAGATGCTCTGATCCAGTCCAATCTAGCCATGACAATTTGGCCCTTCATCAAACTCGCTCAAATCCTTATGCTTGCCCATTTTTCATGCTTCTAACACATCAACTTTGAGGACAAAATGTTGACTTGCTGCCTAATATATCCCACCCACTAACAGTAGGTGTCATGATGAGGCGATCATCAGTCTTATACACGGCCTCTCTCAGTGGTAATAATGTTATGCCTGATCAGTGTATAGATGGTATAACGAATCAGTAGAACGAATTTATTTTGGAAGGTAAGGAGTCTCCAGTGTCAGCAGTTTTTAACTTAGCTTTCTGACGTGGAAAAGGATGTAGTTTCTAGGTAACAGGACAACCTGCAGTGTTTGGCTTATTAACTTCAGAAAGAGGAAAAGAAACAGTATGATAACAGGAACTTGTAACTATTAACCCATTTCGGCGTGTTAACAGTTGCTGAATTACACGTCTGGTATCGTCACGTGATGACAAAAAGTGTGATTAACGACACTTTTTATTCCTTAAATAAATACGGCCTCATGCTTTATATCACAATGAATCCACCTCGAGAAAAATACCAACACCTATGCAGGGCTCCACTGATACATAATTTCTATTTAAGTGCCTCAGTCGGAATGCGAGGCGTGTGCGGAATGAAATGACCAAAACCCACATTGAAAGGTCAGAAAATTACAGGGTGCTCATTGCTTATAACAGACGTCTTTGAACACCAGTGAAAAACGAGACCTGCCCATGTAAATGAATGCACCACAGAATCCTCATTAAATACATGATTGTCTGTTATTTTGTCTTCCAGAACACGTTTCTGGCATGACCTTGAGCTTTGTGTCACTTTCATATACCGTACTGTACACTCACTGGGCACTTTATTAGGAACTCTGTATGAATAATGGGTAGAGCCTCTCTCTTGTGGGTTCCACGAGATGTTTCTGGAAACATTCCTTTGCACGATTTGCCATAATTGCATCATCTGCAGATTTTACAGAAGCACTTTCATGCTGTTGCATCACATCCTAAAGATATCTATCTATCTATCTATCTATCTATCTATCTATCTATCTATCTCTCTCTCTCTCTCTCTATCTATGGGTCTATCTCTCTATCTATGGGTCTATCTCTCTATCTATGGGTCTATCTCTCTATCTATGGGTCTATCTATCTATCTATCTATGGGTCTATCCATCTATCTATCGATCTATCTATCTATGGGTCTATCTCTCTATCTATCCATCTATCTATCTATGGGTCTATCTATCTATCTATCTATGGGTCTATCTACACTATATTGCCAAAAGTATTCGCTCACCCATCCAAATAATCAGAATCAGGTGTTCCAATCATTTCCATGGCCACAGGTGTATAAAATCAAGCACCTAGGCATGCAGACTGTTTTTACAAACATTTGTGAAAGAATGGGTCGCTCTCAGGAGCTCAGTGAATTCCAGCGTGGAACTGTGATAGGATGCCGCCTGTGCAACAAATCCAGTCGTGAAATTTCCTCGCTCCTAAATATTCCACAGTCAACTGTCAGCTGTATTATAAGAACGTGGAAGTGTTTGGGAACGACAGCAACTCAGCCACGAAGTGGTAGGCCACGTAAACTGACGGAGCGGGGTCAGCGGATGCTGAGGCGCATAGTGCGAAGAGGTCGCCAACTTTCTGCAGAGTCAGTCGCTACAGACCTCCAAACTTCATGTGGCCTTCAGATTAGCTCAAGAACAGTGCGCAGAGAGCTTCATGGAATGGGTTTCCATGGCCGAGCAGCTGCATCCAAGCCATACATCACCAAGTGCAATGCAAAGCGTCGGATGCAGTGGTGTAAAGCACGCCGCCACTGGACTCTAGAGCAGTGGAGACGCGTTCTCTGGAGTGACGAATCGCGCTTCTCCATCTGGCAATCTGATGAACGAGTCTGGGTTTGGCGGTTGCCAGGAGAACGGTACTTGTCTGACTGCATTGTGCCAAGTGTAAAGTTTGGTGGAGGGGGATTATGGTGTGGGGTTGTTTTTCAGGAGCTCAGCAAAGCAAGGTCCATAAAGACATGGATGACAGAGTCTGGTGTGGATGAACTTGACTGCTCTAATTCATCCCAAAGGTGTTCTATCAGGTTGAGGTCAGGACTCTGTGCAGGCCAGAGACTGAGAGCCAGGCCTTCTCATCCAACATCAGTGTGTGACCTCACAAATGCGCTTCTGGAAGAATGTCTCTCTCTCTCTCTCTCTCTCTCTCTCTCTCTCTCTCTCTCTCTCTCTCTATCTATCTATCTATCTATGGGTCTATCTACCCATCCATCCATCCATCCATCCATGGATCTATCTATCTATGGTTGCTGTAGCCTTTCTGTCAGATCAAACCAGTCACTTTTTCTTTATTGCACCATTCTGAGTAGAGTGTTGTTTGTAAAAATCCTTTCAGAAATAATCAATCCGGCACCAACAATCATGCCACAGTCAAGATCAATGAGATCACTTGTTCCCTGCATTCTAATGGATGATGAGAATTTCCTGAAGCTGATGGCCATCTGATCTTTATGATTTTATGCACTGGTGCCACTCGATTGGCTGAATAGATAACTGCATGTATGTTTATGTGTACAGGTGTTCCTAATAAAGTGCTTGATCAGGGTATATTACCGACACAGCATAACCTTTCAGGAAGTATCAAGCTAAAGACAGTAAGCGGCACACACACACACACACACACACACACACACACCATGACTTTGCGGAGCTTGTAGCGCTTGGAGCGGATGTCATCCATGAGCATTTCATAGGGAGTGAGCTGGTACTCGATGGGCAGTGGGTTGTATTGTCGCTCTTGCACCTTCTTCAGCTTCACACCATTTCTCAGGTCCCTCATCACTTGAACCCAGAACCGAGCCTGGATGACACAGGAAAGCAAACATCACAAAAACACACACACACACACGTCTATAAACAACTCTGGCAAGATCCGACACCCACACACACACAACAGAGTGCTACTATGACTCACTATAAACCCACACCAGCACACAACACACTCATAGGTAGCACCGAATCCAAGTCTAGTTTCTAGCTTATTGTGGAAGTTTTACCCAGTCGTCATTCTGCAGCTCGTTCAGGTCTCTGACAGGTTCCTCAGGAGTCTGTCCCTCCATGCGTCGCAAATTCTGAGGGGGGAAAAAAGAAAGGAAAAGTAATTTATTTGACAGAAATGATCAGTGCACTAGGGATAAAACCTGCCCAAAGGCATTTGTTGCATTACGCATCAAGGTTTTTTTTAATAAATTGAGTACTTTTGTTCGAGCAGGACAGATTGAGGCCTTGCACTTTTCAGCCACGATCAATACGCAGTTAATGCAGTACTGTAACTGTTTTGCCAATAAGCCACTGTAAAAAGATTACTGTATCTATATTATACGGGCAACATTAGATCTTCCCCAAGATGGCAATGCAATATTTTTCACAGTAACATA
>NC_080721.1:6096049-6176049 GCF_019097595.1 Hemibagrus wyckioides | reverse complement strand
TGGGTCTATCTGTCTATCTATGGGTCTATCTGTCTGTCTATGGAACAGTTGGTCGGTCTGTCTGTCTGTCTGTCTGTCTATCTATCTATCTATCTATCTATGGGTCTATCTATCTATCTATGGGTCTATCTATCTATCTATGGGTCTATCTATCTATCTATGGGTCTATCTGTCTATCTATGGGTCGGTCGGTCGGTCAGTCTGTCTGTCTGTCTATCTATCTATCTATCTATGGGTCTACATGTCTATCTATCGGTCTATTTGTCTGTCTATGGGTCTGTCTGTCTGTCTAAGGGCGTCTGCCAAATGCCAGAAATGTAGATGATGATGTTGATGATGAAAGACTACCTCCTTCAGGTAGTAACACAATACTGTTTAGACAGAAAATGAGAGCACACTTGATTAGGGTTTGATGCGCTTCCTGTCTGTCATTTTACAGACACTATAGAGACCACTGAAGATCCTGGACGAGAATCATTCAAATGTCAAACACCTAACCTAGAAAAAAAAAAATACTGCATGTATAAAAACATGCAGTAATTCACTCCTACCACGGACTCATGTTTCATCAGAAACACAGGATGAGCATTCTCCACATCACTCCCACTAAGGGGATTCTGGGATTTCACTGTGAATCAGGACTATTCTCTCACTCCGCCTCAGCTCACAGGAGAGTCCTGAGAGACCGAGAGCGCTGATTCACCGGCTTCACAGCTCTCCTATCAGTGTTTAGCAGCTCTGCTGTGTCTTTTCTTCTTTCTCTAAAGCCATGGCAGGAGATTCCATCTCAGCTACGTGTGCCTCTGGGCTGAGGGATGCATTCGTGACGCAACTGAGATGGGCTTTCTAGTTTAGCTGATGCAGTCGTAATATTCTGTGGAATGTCAGGGTTTGAAACGCACACTATGTGTATGGAATAAATAGCCACATTTTGTCTTGGCTAGTCATACACTAATCTCCTTACATGCTGGTTGTAAAATCTCTTATGGTTTACTTTAAAGGCGATGTTACATAATCAAAACCAGCGTGATTTCAACAAGTGTCCCTTACTACAACCTGTGGACATGTTACAGACAAATAACTTTTAAAAAGCAGCATTTGTATATGTCCCAGATCAGTAGAAGAACAATTTAATTTAAATTAATATCATTAAAATAATTCTTAACTTTGTATTAATGTAGAAAAATCGAGCTGGGCATTTTAACAATATCCTGATTAGAGTTTTTATCAGATTTTTTGAATACTGTGATATATTTTTATTCATTTTTTTATATATTTATAAATTGATTAGAGTGCAAGTTTCAGTGTTTATTTATTTTTTAGAAATTTTTAATGATTTTTTTAATATGTTATTGATTTTTTATTTTATTAAAACTGACTGGAATGTGGGTTTCGGTGTTAAATTTATGGATCTATTTTTAATAAATAAAACTATTTATTTATTTATTTTTCATTTTTGGCCAATCAAATTGTAAAACATGTTACTGAAAATGTAAAACTACTGTTTTTTTTTGATTGTAAGGTTTGTGAGGAAGATTGAACATTATACCCTGAGATGCATATTGTGTCTCGTATAAATTCTCTTTCAGAATGGTGAAAGGATATTTTCATCACATCGCCCCCACTCCTGCTTTAAATATTCCTTTCCATGAGTAATCCATCACAGGAGAAGTATTTCAGGGGTTTATTAACTGAACCCTGTTACCTGAACACGGTTCACCTGTACTAGATATCTGGAATGTGCCATGAGTCACATGACAAAAGACATGCTACAAGACATTAGCACCACAACACGTTTCTTAACGTGGCCTCAGAACTTGCTAGCACTTGTACATCATGTTCTGTGCAATACTGAGTCATTGCTAGGCCTCTCACCGCAGTAAGTACGCAGAGCTGCTAGGTAGTTTTAAAATAGCCGAGGTGACGCCCGGCACAGACAAACCCATGACGTGAGTGTGGATGGGAGCCTGCTGGGTGTCTGTGTAGGGTGTAGTCACGAGGACACATAATGGGCCAAACCCTCGACAAACAGCTGATGGAGTGGTGGAGGGAAATCCTCATGCTAATCCAGGCTGGAGATTTTTTAACCCTGGTTGGGATAGAGAGGTGATATTACACTAACCTGACTTACCTAGTGCTCATGAGGTACCTTCAAAGGCAAAATGCTAGATTGCTGTAATACAAGTGTTTCTATAGTAACAACTTTTATAGTGGACAGTCAACATAATCTAAACCTAATCATAAAAGGAATATTCAGCAAAATATACAAAGACTGATATGTCGAAGCTTTCAGCATGTCGATGTTTATGGAAGGAGTCTCCGTTGTCAGAGTTTTGTAACAGTCAGTAATTTTTGTCATTGTGGGAAAGTCCTCAGGGGGGAAGAAATAGTTTCTGGGTAACATAGCAAGCAACATTTTTTTGTACGATCACTTGCAAGAGAAAAAGAGGTTGCAGGCGGTAAACGACTGTGTACTGTAAATCACAACAGGAACAAATTTGTCTCCTGGACATTCCACAGAAAACCGCTAATAAAAATTTGAGCTCCGCGTAGAATAAACCAGCGTGGTCACATTATCCTTCATATTTTTAGGTTTTATTTCTTATGAAGAAACTGTATGGGTTTTCTTACCTCAGTTTAATTTTACTAAGGTAATTTTCTTTTAGTAATTTAACTTAAATATCCCTTTATATCACTTCCACTCACAAATACCCCCTTTTTTTGGCTAATGTAAATCTTTTACATAATTTCGATATTTCAAATATATCATGACCTCTTCTGTGTAGTCTTTGGAAATAGCGATCCTGACGTGACTCCAATGAGTCCCTCAAGTCCTCAAACATTCAAGAACTAACCTTTTAAAATCACTTACTGCCCTTCACTATAGGAAGGACCAAATCCCAGGTCTGTCCTTTAACCCTAGTCCTTTTTTAAACTTTGCATTCTTTCTAGCCACCTTGAGATGTGATGATTAAAGCCCAAACCTAGGATAGGGAGTAATTTTAGAAGGTACACATGAAGAAATGTGCCAGTTTGCAAACAGGAAACATGATGAGAGAATCTAAAGAATCACCTCTTTGGCATTCCTGATCTTTTCCAGGAAGGTCCGGAGCTCCTTGGTCTCGGCGTACAGCGCTCGGCACACGGCCTGGTAGTGACTGGAAGCATCGGATGAAGTCGGGAGGTGGGATTTGCACAGCTGAAGAGAGAAAAGCATTGATATGCTCAAATCTAGTGATGTATGAGGAGATCAAATGTTTGATGTAATAATGAACAGAGGTACGGAAAGTCAAGCAGGCTGTGTTTTTCTCTACAAATTCAGATTTAAATATATATGTATATAAAGCATTTACTACTTCTTACTATATAGTCTATATAGATTTTATAAAAGACTACAGATCATACACTATATTGCCAAAAGTTTTGGGACACCCCTCAAAATCATTGAATTCAGGTGTTGTTTTTCAAGGGTTGGGTTCGGCCCCTTAGTTCCAGTGAAAGGAACTCTTAATGTTTCAGCATACCAAGACTGTGAGCCAGACCTTCTCGTCCAATATCAGTGCCTGACCTCACAAATGCGATTCTAGAGGAATGGTCAAAAATTCCCATAAACACACTTCTAAACCTATTGGAAAGCCTTCCCAGAAGAGTCGAAGCTGTCCTAGCTGCAAAGGGCGGAACAACTCCATATTACATTCATGTGCATGTAAAGGCAGACGTCCCAGTTTTGACCTGACTTGCAGTCTCCACTCTAATTCTTCCCAAAGGTGTTTTATGGGGTTGAGGTCAGGACACGTCAAGTTTCTCCACACCAAACTCGCTTATGCATGTCTTTATGGACCTTGCTTTGTGCACTGGTGTGCAGTCATGTTGGATCCCCAAACTGTTCCCACAAAGTTGGGAGTATGAAATTGTCCAAAATATCTTGGTATGCTGAAGCATTAAGAGTTCCTTTCACTGGAAATAAGGGGCCGAGCCCATCTCCTGAATTCAGTTATTTGAAGGGTGTCCCAAAACTTTTGGCATTATAGTGTATGTGGACCCAATTTGGTTCTTCCTATGAAACATCATCTTATAGTGAAATCTATCCATTAATCTTGTAACTATGTACAATCTCTCACCACTATTTGTTCAGAACAAATAGAGTAACAACTTGTTCAATCTGTTCTCATGAAAATCCAACCCAAAGCCAAGCACTGGAGCATGATAAAGCATTAATGTGTTTTTTTTTTGTTTGTTTTCTTTTTTTAGAAAGAAAAAAAAAGAAAAGAAAAAGAAACAAACACCTCCAACTGGCTAAATTGCATTTTTGCACACACCTATCTCCGAGCTCCACCTTGTCCTGGAATGCAAGACATCTCTTTCCTCAAGAGATTGAGTATCAGGGAATTTGAACTGTCTGGAAACACCGGCATTTAAGAACATGGAAATGATCTTTAAACTCTCCATGCTTTTGAAATATGTTCATAAATATGCATCTATATGCAAGAACAAGTCATGGATGAGGAAACTAAAGCTTTCTTGCTTCCTTGTACACGATCCCACTGATCTTCATAGTACAAAAATGACTCAGTGCTCCACCTTTTTTCTCACTAACTTTTCTCCAGATTCACACATGTGAGTAAAAATAAATTCTAACCACACCCATGGGACATGTCTTTGTAATTTAACACATAAACACGTGTAATTTAGCGACTGTAAGACTAACGCCGTCTCCTGACGGTTGAGCCGGCTGTATAGCGATTAACTGAGATCATGTGTACACAGAGCTAAAAACGCAGTATACACAACATACTGTGTACATAAAACAACACACTTTCCCACCTTCGCTATGTGGTTTGGTTAGTGAACAGGTTCAGACACAGCTGGTGCTTGCGTACTATTAGAGTACAGAGTTGATTAAAGCGTGAGGGATCATAATGAAAGGCTGAGGAGAATAAAATGTTTGCATTAAACTGGAGAAAAATCGCATATGGTGTGAATAGGTTCTGCATACAGCATATGACACATTTGTTTCCTTATGATATGAAAGACGGTCACCAACATATCAGATAAAAATAAACTAGGACTGTAGTGAAATACAGGCTCCATCACACTAGGAAGTGAATAAATCTGAAACGCTTCAGCTAAACCTCAAATTCCTGTTCTTGGCTAGCTCCTCTGCTGTTGTAGCTAATCTGCTATGCATTTGGGCATATTATGCAGACTGAACAGAGTGGTCAGGTCTAAAAAATCTGATCATTCCCCTCTGACCTCTCTCTCTCTCTCTCAGCAACAAGGTGGCTCTAATAGAAGTGTATAAGGGAACTAAATGCATAAGCAGATCATAAATATTGTGGATTATTACGGAAAGTTGATGTAATACGAAACATCTGACCAGTATTAAACCATAAAGAGCTTCCCTCCCTCTCAATCATTTCAGCTCTGATTGAAACATCCTTTACCGTGATGATGTCTCTGTAGCCTCGCACACCCAAGACCTCAGTCTGCTCTTCCTCTCCTTCATCTTCCTCCTCGGTGGCTTCGTAGCCCTCGTCGGAGCAGGCGTCTACCTCTGTGATCGACATGTTGGTCATGAGGTCGATGAGCTGCTCGAGGGGAGGACTGAGCTCACGCTCTTCGTTTTCCTTCAGCCCATAGTCCAGAGCTTTGTAAATCATAATGCCCAGAGACTCGATCACCTGCAACACACACACACACACAGAATGAACAAAAAACTCCAGCAGAATGGATATACAGGAAGCGGGCAATGGGTTAAATAATCAGCTCACATAATGAGACTGAAACTTTATGGGCAATTCATATTTAATAGGCCACATCAATGCCCATGAGTGTGTGTTTATTTGGACACAAAGTTATCATGCGCCATCAAGTAGTCAGACTAACACGCTCCACGTACTAACATAATCAATTATCTTGAGGTTATTTTTGGTGTGGATGTAGTTACACTAAACATTTGATAAAACCCAAGCTCACACACACACACAGCAGAAAAGTAGTGCGACATTCCCTAGCAAAGAGCAATCAGTTCCGGGTAATGAAATTGTGCTCGAGAACAGGGCATGTAAGGTGAAGCAATGGATCGTGTCCAACTCGAAGGCAAGGGGAAAAAATCAGCCAAGTCCCAAACACTGGCCTGCTTAATGGTGCTTTTCTTAAACCCCGCTCTATCAGAGCTGACTGGTTCACTTCAGCACAGAACTTATCCGAAGTTGCGGTCCAATCTCGAAAACGTTAAAACCGGTCCATAGATTTGTGGGACGTTTTCCATATATAGCACTCAAGTGTGGATAAATCACTAGGAAAAAAGTTTTTGTGATGCGAGGGCAGAACAGAACAGAGCTCGGTTCTTGATAATTTTTTGTGAAATGCTAATCGTGGTTCAGTCCAAGCCTGTGTGCGTTATCACTGCTCATAAACAAAAGCCTGGGTGACTTTTTTGTTATTAAAGGGAGTAGCCGAACAGGAGGGGTAAGCAGGGAGTATGCCTACTGAACTGTGTGAGAAACTGACAATGTTGCGCATAGTACAGCTTCCTACGAACCATCTGAAGCAATGCTTTGTGCACAGCGTTGAAGTTAATCTCCCTCAGAACCATAATAAATACCGTCGGGTGATTTAGCATTGCATAATCTAATCCCGCTGATGGGACAGCTGAACCGACTACCGTATCGTCCGTCTACGTGCATGTTCTCGGCTTTGGGATTGATTTCTCATTATTGGCTGCTGTCCAGGGACTCGTTGATCTGATGAAGATGAACACGGCTCTCTTTTTAACCCTCTTGGTTAGAGAAGCAGGAATGCTGGTGTTGTGTTTGCGTAATTATTCACGAGCTCTTAAGCGCTGTAACCAAGCTATTAAGGCAAAGCTCCACTGTGAAACACACGAACGTTTACATGTTGCACTGTGCATAATGTTTCCGGGGCTAATTTGTTCATGCTTAAACTGTCATTTTGCTATTCCTGTGAGAAGTTAGTGGTTGTCAGGTGGCCAGGCAGGATTCTACACACAAAAAAAGCAACAGGGTCTCTTCTCACTCGACGTTTTTGAAAGGAAATCTAATGTAGAAGTCGTGAAGTCGGCAAATCAAAGGTACACTCAAAAGGTCCACAATGCAATGCACCAGTATGTGAGTCTTTTGGATGGTTTCAATTTGTGATGCAGTTTCCAGAGTTTACTATTTGAATGAATGAAATTACAAACACAGGATTCTTCTACTAAACTCCTACCAGTGAATGACATATGGAACGACTTTCTATGAGAGTACTGTACTCATGTTCAACACACATGAACGGAAGAGGGCTTTGGCTGGATATGTGTTTTGACAACACGTCTTAGTCCAAATCTGAGTAAAATTTGAGGTCATTTTAAAAAAATCTTCCGCATACCACAAAGTTTGCTCGATTTTGCGTTAAATTCCATGATCATCCTTGAGGAACTGAACAGCGATGACTAGTTTGAGAGTTTTCAAAGTGTCTGAATGAGACAACATGGCCGACTAAATGATTAAAGCACCGCTGCATCGATCTCTTTAGGTAGAGTTAAAGAAAGGGCTAAATCCTATAGGCACCAATATCGAATGGCATTGTAGGAAAATTTCACCCAGCGTGTCAGTATATAAATGTCAGAATTTCATTACAAAATAAATTTCGAACTCCAATTAAGATCGCACTGTAAAACGGATTTTCCTTTAACTACTAAATACCAAGGAGTCAAATAAGGAGACAAATTATTCTGGGTGTAGATGAATTAGAGAGCAAGAAACACGGCTGATCTATTCTGTCTCCATTATTTCCATCATTACAGCATTATCAATGCATCACTCTGATTACAAAACTGAACTCTAGCAATGATTAACTTGAATCAATTCCCCAACACATGTGACTGTTAAACTTAAACCTTATTCAAGCTCCAAGTCATTTGCAATTCAGAGACTCCAGATCTAATCAGCTTCACGTATCTGAATTTAAACCGACTTCACAGCTCCTGTTTTAGGATCTCGATGTGTGATGAGAAGTTGGAGGAGTCAGACGTGTCGTCAAATTTATTAACCTAACCTAACAGACGTGTAAAAGCTCCGGTCCATGCCTAGATCTGTGTTGTTGTTGCTGGGAAACCTAGCAGACGAGGCTGAAAAGTGGTAGTGAAGGTAATATAATAACATCTAGCCACCTAGTTAGCAAGTAAAGTGCATTAATTCAGACTTAGGGAAAGAAACATGATCGTTTTGTAACAAGATTTCAAACATCATAACGTAGTGTTTGTGCCATCGACACACAGAAGTCACTTGCTAACTTAAGGCCGTCTTTATTTCAGTGTAGCAGTGTTGTTGTTCCAGCATGAGAGTTGTGCAAGTGTTTCCACATACTGCATATATGCATGATCCTGATTCTGATCTGCTCTTTCTGAATTGTGAATGCTCAGCATGGACTAGAGTTCATCACATGTCAATAAAAGTAAATAAAAAGTAGGATTTCTTTTTCTTTTCTCTGGTTAAATCTAATTGTCCGCTAAGCTAAGACAGCGTGTGCGTGAAATCTTGCTTGTGACACAGCTTTTTCGTATACGAGATGCTGTTTGACCTGAAGGTTCAACTTATCTAGGTGCTGCAATAAAAATATCTCAATTTAAGATTAAGTTAGAAAATTAAAGTGGAGCAATGGCCTCACCAGCTGTGCTGTATTTATAGACCAGTGTCAGGGTCAGTGGGTAAATGATTCAGTGCTATGTAACGGAGAAAATTTTTCCATCACGCTTGTACGAGCTCTAAAGCAGCAGCGTTCTCTGTCCATCAGAAAACTGAAGCTTAGTCGATAGGGGATAAAAAGGATTTTGATCGAGTAAAACATATTTGTGATTAATTCACAGACAACGCTTAATACTTTGTGTTATCTGTGTCACGCACAGTGTCGTGTGGATTATAAAGTCCAGCCCTGTTCTGGTGCGCTCGAGAGTCGAGAGAGAAACCAAGCGAACCACAGACCATTACTTAAGAAAGAACACTCTGTCTCAGAGAACACATCAAAAAGAGCTGAAAGAAACTTCAATTATACAATTTTATTTCAGGGTCTTGTGACTCAGAAGTAAGTAGAGTCGAGAAAAGGAGAAATAAAAGTTGAGAGGCGATGTCTGAGGAGAACCGTGAAGAAACCAGATAAAAAAACTGCCTGAAAATGTACGTCATTTAAGACCTCAGAGTCAAGACAAAGTGCAAAAATACCAATGTGTTATCTTTAGGAGGAATGCTAGCAAGCATTATGTAGTGTAGTGTTTTGTGTGCGTGTGTGATTTTTTACTGTTGCGGTCACTATTTTCGGGACAGAATTTCTAGAATTGTTGCACAATGTGAGGAGAAAGATGGCTAATTAGTACTACTAATGAACTAGGCTGTGATGGTCATGTACATTCCCATGAACTGTTGTTTTTCGACTTTCAACACTTTCTCCCGAGGCCAAAACATGGAATTTGTACCTGTTTTTGTTGTGTCTGTGTTCAACATTGAATTTCTTTGTCATGTCACACTCTTAAGAATTTGTTGTTTTTCATAAGTATTTTGTGTGTTTTTATCTAGTCTTTCCATAGAAAAGTTCCAAAAAAACCCCCAAAATGGTTCATTTTTACCCACATGAAGGTGAGGGTGTTATCTACACCCACTAAAATTCTGTGTAAGGTTACAGAACAGAGGAAAAAACACACGTCTCACACTGAAAACCACCAGTGTGAGTGACTCATTTTATATCAGACTTGCAGCAATAAAATAATGCATTTGTTTATACTGATTGAAAATGTCCCACTTGTGGTAGAATGAAACACCAATGTACTAAACAGAATTTGGATTCTATCTCATTCTCATCCCCTCTCCATATTCAGGACAGACTCAAAGCATACAAGATTAAGCACCGTCTTTGCAGTGTCTACATAACACCAGGCCGTTTGATCCTAAGGAGATAAAAAAACAACTCAATCATCGAACTATCATCGATTAAGAAAAACTTCCTTGTTGAAGTGTAAGGAAAATAAATATTCTTAAATGTCACACAGACAGTAATGTAGTAAATGTATTCAGTCCTCAAAATGGCAGCAATTACAGTGAGGCATCACACAAGAGTCATAACCATATGAGCTGAAGTCTAGCTCCAGGCCACTAATCTTATTGGTATCATTATACTGAATATAAGCACAGCTGTGACAACCTACAGCGCTTCATACATATGCCACAAATCACATTTAGTAGACCAACACTTACACTGGGTTGCCAAAGTTTTGGGACACCCCTCCAAATCATTAAACTCAGGTGTTGTTTTTCAGGGGTTGGGCTTGGCCCTTTAGTTCCAGTGAAAGGAACTCTTAATGCTTCAGCTTACCAAGACATTTTGGACAATTCTATTCTCCCATCTTTTTGAGAACCCCTTCCTGTTCCAACATGACTGCACACCAGTGCACAAAGCAAGGTCCATAAAGATATGGATGAGTGAGTTTGGTGTGAAGGAACTTGACTGGCCTGCACAGAGTCCTGACCTCAACCTGATAGAACACCTTTGGGATGAATTAGAGCGGAGACTGCGAGACAGACCTTCTCATCCAACATCAGTACCTGACCTCACAAATGCGCTTCCAGAGGAATGGTCAAAAATTCCCATAAACGCACTCCTACACCTTGTAGAAAGCCTTCCCAGAAGAGCTGAAGCTGTTATATCTGCAAAGGGTGGGCCAACTTTTGGCAACTTTTGCTCGTGCAACTTTTATAAACTAAGACTGGTCCAGTTCTTATCCAGTGAAGAGATGAACGTTCACTTTTCATATCAACATAAGCCTGTTCATCATGGATATTACAGCCATTACATCCTAGAAATAATCATGAGGCTGCCCTTTTTCCTCTATTCCGAGACACGCCACACAATGCAGACACACAGAAGGCCTGGCTGAGTTATGTTCACATGACATCATTGCTCAGAGTCAAACTCGGTTTCTTCCACCGCCTCCCCGCCTCATACAGCCACTCAGAGGGAACAATGTGTGTTTTTTGAGGGGTTTTTTTTTTTACATAATCACTTGACACCATTTCCAGTTAATCTTACGCATTTTCCCAGTCATGGGAATGAATGACCATCTTAGTTCTTAGCACAAATATTGCAGTGAAAGTGCACGGCTTCAAAACCTGTAACAGAGTAGAGATTTAGTCTAATCTTCGTCTGGACAACAAAATGGATTTAAAATATTCAGCAGTAATGTCCATTACAGAGAGAGAGAAAAATCATTCTCTACCAAATCCACACTCTGAGTAGTTCAAGAGTCATACACACACACACCACAGTGTACTACTCCACTCTACTATTAAGTTAGCATGCCTGTGCCTTTACACCGAGTCAGCTGAGAAATATTCACAACAGCACGAGTTTGCAGCATTTAGTCTGTTTGAACAGAAATCTAGCTGCTTTAAGTAAAACAGTGTGTTTTGTTTCTTGCCTTTTTGCTGCAACCTGGACCACAAGACTGATATCTGAACCAACAAAAAGAAAAACACTGACATGGACTTTAAGACAAAAACATGTTAAAGGTGCATTAGGAAAGTTTTGTCAAAATTGGTGACGGTGATTCGGCCCCCATTTCCATTCGTAGACGGATAGATGGATAGATATAGATACTTTATTCATCCCAATGGGAAATTTACAATGCACACAAAGCTCCGCCTACAGAACCGATGGAGGCTAAACCTAGAGTTATGTAGCACATGCATATGTACACAGCACTCTAGGCACACTTGTAAGTTGCAAATTACAATTTATATGTCATTTTTTGTTGCACCTACAACCGGTAAAAACCACAGAAAAACAACCGGCTCCTTCTCTGTTGCCGTCAAATCATCATGGCTGCTCATGCTATGAAGTGTAACGCTCCCCATCTCTACTATTAGATTAGTCCATAACAGTATTTGCTTTAGATCAGAAGACAGATCACCAACGTTCGAGTCATCACTAACGTTAGCAAGCGGCTAGTTTGTTTTTAAGCTACGCACCATGTACTGCATTTTGTAACCAAAAAATGTTGCATAAAATCTTTCTAGTTCATTATAATAGAACAGTACCAACAACTACTCACTGTAAATATGTGGTTAAAGAAGCTTTTTATTACCTTTACATAAACTTTAACCTCCAGTATTTGCAATAGCATTGCTAGCTACACACTAGATTATTCCACTGCTTGAAAGGAAAGGAAAAATATTCACCTAAAATAACCTTCGTGGACCTTTTAGAAAATGCTAGAGCATACACAGTGTACGGGGAAAGAAGTGTTGCCTTGGCTGACATCTCAAAGTTCATCTTTGCTAGTGCAGTGACAAAAGGAAAATCAAGTGACAATGCCCAAGAGGAAAGATTTTGACAGCGAGGCACAGATCCACACTCGGCTGAGTTCCTTGAACTTGAACAGCATTATGTAATAGCGGAGTGGATGTTTGATCCCCTCAAGGATGATTCAATGTCCCATGTACAATAGAAATTCTCAGCTGCATGCTCTCCAGGACCTTTTAGTCCTTAAACAACCCCAATGACACAGATCTCCTCTCTGGTGTAACAAATATCGCTCTGCACCTCACCTTGAGGTGACCAAACCGGAAAGAAAATCTGTTCATCTCTTCCTTTTATCTGAACCAGTGACAATTTCTAATATCCCAAATATTTATATGTGGATCTACAAATTAAAATGGAAGTCCTTTCTAAACTGGGGGACGGCTGAAGATGAAGAGCCAGAGCTCACACACTCAATCAAACTGAATACATCCTCTCAGAGAGGGGGAGGTGAAGCATGGGCTTCCGAAACCTAAACCTATTCGTCTCACTCCACTGACGCTGGCCCTGGAGGTCCTCTGGGAAAGAATGTGATGGCTTTATGAGATTGACTCCTGGCCAAATCTCCACAATCCACTCAATTCAAACACATCTTAGTTCCGTAATAAGGCTGGAGTAGTTGGTGTATCCGAAGGGGCTTTTATTAAAAAAAAAAAAAAAAGTGGCACGATGGCATGACAGGAAGATTAGAGCTTAAACATCTTATTTTAAAACTGTGTTGGATAAAATTTAGGTGAATTCCTACTAGACTCAACAATGAATGAATTAATATCCTGCTGAAAAACTCAGCTCGGTTTGCATAGCTACCAAAAAAACAGGTCAAGCTGGTGGACCATCTGTGGCAGGTTGTTAGGTATTTTCCAGCCTCCTTATGAGAAACTGTCTAACCGGCTTACACTTTCTTTTCCTTAAGAACAACTTCTACAGTGTTGCACTGGTAAAAGTAATTCAGTTTCTATAAGCAGGTTATGAACTGCACTACAAATGCTAAATACCAGGAAACGTTACCTTCAGTCCCACAATACAACTTCATGTTCATATGAAAATCACTATATTGTTATTAATAGACTTTTATCGATTATTAATAGATTGATCATTTAACTAATTTGCAATCATCACCCGGATCAATAGCTTTAAGAAACGGACAAAAGCAAGCATAATGTCCATCATTTTAGGTTTAAGGTGATATGGGGTGATATGGGATGCTCTGCTGCTGCTGAAAGTGTTTGAACACATCTGAGCATCGGACGGTGCAAGAGAAATAAACAGCAATCACTTTCTAAATATCATCACCATCATCATTATTACTTGTAAAGAGCACAATTTTTTTAATGCTTTTTAGGTCAAAATGTTCATGCTTTCATGCTGTTTTTAACCGACTGTTAATTTTGGTTGACTTTATCTCAAGCACATTCCACATAAATATAGTCAACTGATATTGTTGATATGTTCAAACATGCTGTACACTGATGTGATGTTTCATATTAATAAACTTTTTATTTTAAATTTACACGGACAAAAGGATGCCCTATAGGTCCAGTAGAAAGCATGTGAAGGGGGCAGAGCTGGTGTCAGCTGGAGCTCAAAACACATATGCCATATGATTCCAGATCTGTATGTCGATTGGCTTATTTCTTCTTTTATTGGATTGAGAAAGGGGGCAGCACGGCGGCTTAGTGGTTAGTACTGTATCCTCACAGCAAGAAGGTCCTGGGTTCGAACAGGCAGGGTGGAGTGTGGAGCTGGAGCTCAAAACACATATGCCATGTGATTCCAGATCTGTATGTCGAGTGGAAACTGTGTGGAGTTTGCATGCTCTCCCTGTGCCTGCATGGGTTTACTCTGGGTATTCCGGTTTCTTCCCACAGTCCAAAAACCATGTACATTGGGTTGATTGGTAATTCTAAATTGCCCATAGGAGTAAGTGTGTGGTTGTCTGTCTATACACTATATTGCCAAAAGTATTCGCTCACCCATCCAAATAATCAGAATCAGGTGTTCCAATCATTTCCATGGCCACAGGTGTATAAAATCAAGCACCTAGGCATGCAGACTGTTTTTACAAACATTTGTGAAAGAATGGGTCGCTCTCAGGAGCTCAGTGAATTCCAGCGTGGAACTGTGATAGGATGCCACCTGTGCAACAAATCCAGTCGTGAAATTTCCTCACTCCTAAATATTCCAGAGTCAACTGTCAGCTGTATTATAAGAACGTGGAAGTGTTTGGGAACGACAGCAACTCAGCCACGAAGGGGTAGGCCACGTAAACTGATGGAGCGGGGTCAGCGGATGCTGAGGCGCATAGTGCGAAGAGGTCGCCAACTTTCTGCAGACTCAATCGCTACAGACCTCCAAACTTCATGTGGCCTTCAGATTAGCTCAAGAACAGTGCGCAGAGAGCTTCATGGAATGGGTTTCCATGGCCGAGCAGCTGCATCCAAGCCATACATCACCAAGTGCAATGCAAAGCGTCGGATGCAGTGGTGTAAAGCACGCCGCCACTGGACTCTAGAGCAGTGGAGACGCGTTCTCTGGAGTGACGAATCGCGCTTCTCCATCTGGCAATCTGATGGATGAGTCTGGGTTTGGCGGTTGCCAGGAGAACGGTACTTGTCTGACTGCATTGTGCCAAGTGTAAAGTTTGGTGGAGGGGGGATTATGGGGTGGGGTTGTTTTTCAGGAGCTGGGCTTGGCCCCTTAGTTCCAGTGAAAGGAACTCTGAATGCTTCAGCATACCAAGACATTTTGGACAATTCCATGCTCCCAACTTTGTGGGAACAGTTTGGAGCTGGCCCCTTCCTCTTCCAACATGACTGTGCACCAGTGCACAAAGCAAGGTCCATAAAGACATGGATGACAGAGTCTGGTGTGGAGGAACTTGACTGGCCTGCACAGAGTCCTGACCTCAACCCGATAGAACACCTTTGGGATGAATTAGAGTGGAGACTGAGAGCCAGGCCTTCTCGTCCAACATCAGTGTGTGACCTCACAAATGCGCTTCTGGAAGAATGGTCAAAAATTCCCATAAACACACTCCTAAACCTTGTGGACAGCCTTCCCAGAAGAGCTGAAGCTGTTATAGCTGCAAAGGGTGGACCGACGTCATATTGAATCCTATGGATTAGGAATGGGATGTCACTTAAGTTCATACGCGAGTCAAGGCAGGTGAGCGAATACTTTTGGCAATATAGTGTATGTTTGGCCCTGTGATGGACTGGTGACCTGTCCAGGGTGTACCCCTGCCTTTTGCCCAATGTGTGCTAGGATAGGCTCCAGCAGATCCCTGTGACCCTGATTAGGAATAAAGCAGATATAGAAAATGGATAGATGGAATGAAAGACTGCTCTTTTGGTATATTTCTAGTGATAACTTATAACAGCATACTCTGAGCCTCTGCAAAAATAATGCAGATCAGGTCAGATAATACAGTATAACAGAGAAAATGTCTTTGGTTATTGTAGCAGTGTAATATTGTCTAGAGCTGTTTAAATCATTATATTGCACAAGTCTAGTTGCTGATCCCTTTTACTATAAAAAAAATGTCTACTAAATAAGTTCTAGTTTGTTTTCAGAAGGCTTCTCTTAAGCATAGCAATAGCATAGCTGACCCCTGACTTTATCTCTACACTATCAAGAATCAAAAGGCTCTATATGAATTGGAAATGATGAAGGTTGTGCTATATGTGCTCATTATTTCTGAAGAAAGGAAACTAATCTGCATGTCAAGCTCAGTGAAGAGTGAAGGGTTCATGCTTGGCCTTCACACACCACTGCCTCAAATCACTCGCCGTCTCTCACCTCAAACCTCCAGCTGAATGCATCTACACACCGGAAGCTCCACAAACACAACACAAAAAGCAGGAATTTGCTCCTATATCAACAGATAGATTCGCTTCTTCAGAACTAACCATATTGCTTCAGGTGGTCATAATCACATACAATGCACTCGCTGTGGTTACATCAGTACTAAGAGAACACTGTGTGTATGTGACCGGCATCATCTACGTCATTCTTATTCAGAAACACATACACACAGTCAGCTGAGAAGGCATTCGTATGTGAGGTGAAAGAACTAGGCTTTGTTGCAGTTTTAAGCTTAGGATTAAATGACAAGCACCATGCCAACCTCTCAGCAAACAAGCCCATTCTTTTAACTTTAGTCTTTCAAGCCAGACTTTACTTTTACGGATTGAAGATAAATGTTGCTACAGTAAAAACAGATCCAAATGCAAACAACCAGAAACAGTGTGGTTTACTGTATTTATATAACCTTCTTCTATAACAAGATTCTGATAGTCGTGGACTGCCAGGTATGTGATATATATTCTAGATGCTCCATCATTCATTCATTCATTCATTCATTCATTATTAATAACCAGTGTTGTGGTGAGGGTGGAGGAGGATTTGGAGTCTACCCCATGAACACTGGGTGTTAAGCAGGAACACACCATAGATAGGAAGTCAGACAATTACAGGGCACTATACTAACACACATTCACACATAAGGGCAATTTGAGAATTCAGAGAGGAGACACACAGACCTAAACTCAGGAAAGACACAGGAATCCCAGATCTGGTGCACAGCTCTATGGTGCACAGCCATGACAAATCTAAGATTAGCTAAATTTCACTCACATACACTATATGATCACTGGAACTAAGAGGCCTTTTCCGGCATGACAATGCCTATGTGCACACACTGAGCATTATAAAGACATAGTGTGCTAAGGCTGGAGAGGAAGAACTTGAGCGTCCTGCACAGAACCCCGATTCTGACTCAACCCCACTGAACGTCTTTGGGATGAACTGGACTCCACCCCAGACCTCCTCAACCAATATCAGAGTCTGATCTCACTGAAATCTTGCAGAAAGCCTTCCCAGAAGATTGAATGGTTACTGTGAGCAAATCTAGAATGGGATGTTCAGCAAGGAGATATGGTCAAGTGATCTAGGTGTCCAGTAAGATTTTGTGTCCAGTAACCATTCCATTTTAAGCATATTGCCTTCACATGAATGTTGAAAAAACATCAAGACATTACACTATGATTCGGGAAGCTTATAATAACTATAAGTCTGGCAATCCTCAAACCTAAAACTCCTGAAATCTGATCCTCTTTGTCTGAGCACCATAGCGATGGAACCCCCATGCTTTACCCACTCGATGCTGCCAGATGGACACCGATCTCAGATCATTTGCGTTTTTTCTCTCCAGAGAGAAATAGCTGCTGGCATCATCACGGTCCAACAAAGTCTCAGATCTGCAGGAGGCTGCCTACTGCATAACAAAACGTCCATAGCATTCACACATTTTAGCTTTTGAGTTTGTTCAGAGTGAAACCTATTGAGATGAGGCCAGCAATCCAGTGTGACTGACCATTCATCTATTTGGAAGACGCCTGGGTTCCAGCTGAGTTAATGGGGAAAGTGGGTCAGCTCTTTACATGAGGATCGAAGTCTTCCCAAAAGAAATAATGGTAGCAGGAAAGGATGAATCACACCAACCCTGCATTCCAGTGATATTTTATATAACACTCCCTCTCATAACTCAGAAGTAAGAAACTGTGTCACACAGGTGGGTACTTGCAGCACAAGAGGAGGAGGAAGAGGAGGAGGAGGAGGATATATCAGGAGCATGCTTGCCCTTGGCTGGAAGTGGTCTTCATGGTGATTTGCACTTTATTATGTATAGGTCTGGATCGGCTTGTTGCTTTTCATCTGAGTAAAGTTATGCTGGATAGCATGAGGTAGCTGAAGACATACGAAAACCTGATGTTAATGTTTATCTTATTTTAGATTAATATGGGGTTACTTTAAAGGTTAACCTCTCGGATTTCAAGGTCTCTTCCTCATGTCGTCTCAGGGGGTTTTCCTTGCCATTGCTTGCTTGATAGGGATAAATATAAATTAAAAAAATTTGTAGCTGCTCTGCGACAGTGTCCATTGTTGCTATCCAAAGTGCTATACAAATACAACAGAATTTTATTTTAATTCTGATATCTGGTTGGGCCATTTCTCTGTCCTCCTCCAAGAAAGTCGAATGCTGCTGTTTTCACCAAACTCAGCAGGTGAAATGATCATCTATATCCGGATACACGTCAGTGATTTTCTCATAAAGAAGATGTTTATCTACTGCTGCCTGCCATACTTCGTCTCATAGCATGTATATCACTGACCATCCCAAAGATATTAACTACTTTCCGAGTCAGTAAACCGATAAGGTATATTCTTATTCTGTTTTTGCTGGAACGTTGGTTCTACCTAAATTAAAATATACACACACACACACCCACGGGTTTGTTGAAAATACAACTCACTAGAAACTCGGTCCTCATGTGTTTAATTTTTATCAGTATTACAGTCGTCCTCTGATTAACTAATCCAATCCGAATAGGGCTTTGTGAAACTTAAGAAAGCTATGGAGAAACTCTTGTTCGGAGAGATCACTTGCTTGAAGCGTGATGTAACTCTGCGCTATCACATGAGCCGAGACGGAAGAAGGAGACAGAGCGTCTGAGGGAGTTAGCAAAGGAGCAACAGAGGACAGCATTACTGTACACACACAAGCCTGGGTGAGGAGAAGGATGATGGGCGTAATGCTGTACTTCGTTTTCAGAGACATCAGTCAGAGCAAACATTGATTCATTTGCTTGACTGTTCTTGGCAAACGTTCACTAACTCTCACATGTCCATGCATGCTGATATGGCAGACTCGCTCGCCTGAGCACTGTATGCATGCTGCAAAGAGACGAATGATGACCGAGTGTTTGTTTCACCGTCACAGAAGTCGGCAAACAGAGCCATGTGATGAAGAGCTTTATCTTCCTAAATGCCAAGGCAGTAAGTGATTACACACCAAACATTTTAATACCGGTTTACTTTTACTTCTCGTTTTTTCTGTAATATAGAACGTATGCGCTTACATGTGTGCAGGAGTGTTGCTATGTCCCATCTGTTCTTTCTGGACACTTCCCAAATATTCGATTTAGCCAACTAGGCCTTATGTTTGATGACATATATATATATATATATTTGTAATTCCAATATCAGACACAGAAACAAATAACTTCATTCGCTAATCCTCCAGGCAAACCAAAGATGCTACTCAATTCATAGCTCTTTTTAACCACTCCTTCCTGCCTTCATTTTTTTTATTTATTTATTTATTCATTCATTCATTCATTCATTCATTCATTCATTTATTTATTTATTTTTACCAGACAGGTAAATCCCACACCAGTTTAGTAGTTTCAGCTATCTTCCCATATTAAACTGAACTGCTTAAAGAGAAACTCAGAACTCGTCTCCAAAAGCACAGAAGCACTGAAAGAACCCAGAAACTCAACACATGCTCCAGGTCGAAGCTGTCCGTCTGCATTGCATTCTAGTCGTCATGCCAACCTGAAACAACTGGCTGTTAATGGCTGCGGATGAAAGGTGAAGTAAGCAATTATGTCTCTATAGACACTAAACAAACATACAATATAGTGTAATAATTGCCTTTGGCTAACGTTACACCTTCACCGTCCTCCCTGTGAATGGCTGAATACTCAGGAGGAGCATTTCAAGGCGTTTGGCATGACTCAAGAGTTTCACTTAAGAAAAAAAAAAAGAGTTTAGGAAAAAGGAAGACTCACCTCAGAGGAGGAATTATGCTGTGTGTATTTATCTGGAAAAGAGAAAAACAAGAGGGGTATAATGTAATATATCTGTCACATGAAGGAGGCTACATTATGTAGATTGCTTGTACATGAATAAATTCATGGGAAAGTAGGGGGGGGTAGTATAAATCCTGCACACACACACACACACACCCTCACGTTTCAGCTCTCACTCTAATGCCACTTCTGACACAATGTTTGGGTAAAGGCTGGCTGACTGCCCGAGTTTCTTTCTGCCTCCAATGAATAAACCCAGTGTCACTCCAACGGTCACTTTCCCCCTTAGAGACCAACAAAAAAAAAAAAGGAGTACAGCAACAAAACGTGCTTAGCAAGAAACCAGTATCCACTTCTCAGTCCAAAAACTGGTCTTGCTGCGTTATGCACATTATAGGGGAGATTTAATAAGCTTTACTTCTTTGCTCAAAATATAACAAAACTGCAGAAAATGAGCACAGAAATAATCACTTAATTAATTAACACTCTTTAAATGTAAAATGTACGTCATCGGAAGCTGAACTGGACAATTCCAGTGACACTGCTGCACCAAGGACAATACAGAGAGTGGGGTTGGGTTACTGAGATACACAACACATTAGGATGCATGGAATTAAACCACAAAGCTTAATCGCGAACAGAACTAACCCGAAACAGAAAAACAAGCTCTGCTTTCTTGGCACAAGTACCAAGCTTTGGGGAAAAAAAAGGCCTGGAGACATGCTAAGGCAGCAAGAGACTCATTTAATCAACTCTGAATGAATAGGTTTACACTCTGTGATTCTCATTAATGGCTGGATCACTCTAACTAGAGCAAATCATCATGGAAACAGCTCACCATCAGGCGTTTTATTCATATAAGTCGCTGTGAGTTGCCAGAAATATTCAACGGTGGTAAAAGCTGCCTGAGTGAAACACGCACAATTGGTAATGAATCTAAATGACACATTTTTGGAAGGAGTCTCCAGTGCCAGTCGGAGGTAATGCTGTACTTTGCGGTTTCTTAAGTGAGCTGCAAAAGAGGTTGTTAAAAAAATGATTGTTTATAGCCTTTATAGCGATCTGCAATGTTAAGCGTAACGGAGTAAAAATAAAGTCATTCTTTCTTTTTAGAAATAGAAAGAGGAATAAAACAGAAGTGATTAGAGAAAACTTGTGTAAAATGTACTATTGTGTTTTAGGAGGATATCAGTAGGAGCTGGTTTCTGAAGCACAATAGCGATCAGGTTCATGCACGCTTATAGATTTGGGGGAAGGGGGTGAAAGGGTCGAGTCAGCAGAAAGATAAAATTACACAAAATAACACTAGTGTGAAAGCGGAACCCTGGGGCAACACTGGGGAACCTGAGACGACATACATTTCAAAATGGGGGTGGGGGCTGGCTTTATCTATACATACTGTATAGGTTAATAAACTTTGCGGTGCTGCAAGATGTGTTTGTGTTTAAAAAATAAAATAAAATGCATCATATACGTAGAAAAGAGAAAGCTTTAATCTATTACACTATAATGGGGGAGCACTGAGCCTTTTCAGCATCCCTGCATCCCTTCATTGTCAGGGTCAGGTGTGAAGTTCATGCCCAATTTCCTGACATTGTAAGACATTCAAAGAGCTAGGACATGCATCATGGAGTGTTTGAGAATTTCTCTTGCAACAATATATCCTGTCATATTTTTATTTTTGTTTTTAAGTGCAAGACAGAGAGACATTTTGCTGCCACTGTGCCCCACTGCATTGACTGCATGCTCCTATTGTTTACAGTGAAAAGGAAAACAGAAAGCAACATTTTTTAACGCTCTCTCTTCTCTTATTATTTCGTAAATAGAAAATACACCACCTCTTACCAAAACTGAGGGATTAAAAACAAAACACACACGCAAACACAAAAGCCTGTGCTATTTAAAGTCCTGTATCCTGCACGCAGCTATGCAGCCGACACCTTGGCTGAATCCCAATCCCTTCTTTATCCCTACATCAGCGCACTGCACCGCGTCTGGAACAATATCTTCACCCCCCCCCCATCTAGTGCACTCCGATATCTAATTTGAGGTTCAGCCCTGATCTCTTCATAACGTGGCTGTATTTGTTAATGAAGTGGGAGAGAGAGAGAGGTAGAGATGATGGAGCGTCTGGTAAACAAACAGCTAGCTACAGAACCCGCACAGCGCATGCGTAATCATTCCTTTTAATCCCAATAACGCACGGTTACGTTCGTATTCATTGTAATTAAACTGATTTGTGTTGTATATATTGATTTACCTGAGGGGTTTATCTGCTGTACTCTAATAGTCCCGTCTTTACAGATCCGCACATCGCCTGGTCCTTCAATCTTCTTGGCTACATCCACACCGGGTTGGGATTGGGAATTCCGTCTCCTGCGTTTAAACTGGCTGAAAAACTGGCAACACTGATAACACACTGCCCACGCTTGTTCCTCATTTATGGGCTGAGCGTAAAGGGATAAAATTTCCTCCAGACACAGGTCTTCTCCATCCCCAGAGTCCACTTCGGTGCCTCCGTCAATGGAGGAGATTAACGTTATTGCTCCGTCTTCATTCCCAGGCGGCTTGGCCATTATTATTATAGTTGTTGTTGTTGTTATTGTGTTGTTATTATTATTATATCACCCTTTTAGAGTGGCGGCGGATTTCTGTTTGTTTATGACAAACAATAAGGAATTAATTAAATAAATAAAAGATAACGTCCTTTACAGAGCTGGAGCATCCTTCCTTCACTCCATACATCCACGCTGCTCACACACTCTTTCCATTCTGCTCCGCAGCTCCGGCGATCTGGTGTGTGTGTGTGTGTGTGTGTGTTGGCGTGTGCGCGCGCACGCGCTCCTGCGTTGTATTCGTGTTCATCTCCAGCAGCCCGCCCCGGTCATATGACGGCTTTTTTTTTTTTTTTCGTCCGCGCGGTCCTAAAAGGAGACATATTCCGAAATTTCAGCACAAGCCCTTCAAGGTGTGGCAGCGTGACGTCACGACGACAGTTTTGACCCGCACTGCTGCGATCATGCCCAAGTGGGAACTGGAAAGGTTTGATCGACCAGGTATTCAACGATTTCCAACACACAGAGGAGTTTCCAAACTCAGATCACGCAGTTATTTCTTGTTCATACTTTTCCACTACGGGCGCCGCCATGTTGAAGTGACGTCACTAGGAGAAATCACAGCCTTTGAGGATCATCAGTGTCATTTTTACAATTTGTGAGGTTTCATAGCATTCTCATGACTGCTTTGACTTCGATTATGGTTGAAATTGGTAAACAGCGTGATTTTTGATCAAATCGATCTTTCATGTAATTGTTGTCACTATTAAGAGTGAATTGTGATCTACTTCAAAAATAAACTAAGCAATAACCAAACAACTTTTTCATTCCAGTTTCTCAAGACGTCTTACAATAATTCTTTTAGTTCCAAAATCAGATGGTCGAGTTTGTGTGAGGAAAAATGGACAAGCGTAAGGATTTGAGCGAGTTTGACGAAGGCCCAAATTGTGATGGCTAGACCACTGGATCAGAGCATCTCCAAAACTGCAGCTCTTGTGGGGTGTTCCCGGTCTGCAGTGGTCAGTATCTATCAAAAGTGGTCCAAAGAAGGAACAGTGACAGGGTCATGGGCGGCCAAGTCTCATTGATGGACGTGTGGAGTGAAGGCTGGCCCGTGTGATCCGATCCAACAGATGAGCTACTGTTGCTCAGATTGCTGAAGAAGTTAATGCTGGTTCTGATAGAAAGGTGTCAGAATACAGAGTGAATGACGGGTCAGGGCTGTTTTGGCAGCAAAAGGTGGACCAACACAATATTAGGCAGGTGGTCATAATGTTATGCCTGGTGGGTGTATATCTTCGAAGTGATAACAAGAACCAAATCTTCCCCAAACATTATGTATGATGTGTCATTTTCAATATCTAGTACATTTCCTTACTACACAAAATAACACATTGCTAGCATTGCAAAAATGCAGTGCTATCAGAGGAATAAAACACTTGTTTTTGTTATCGGAAAATTATCAATTTAATGGTGTTAACAGCAACACCGCTGTTGAAGATTCAAAATGGAGGAAGTGCTAAATTTACAAGTACGCAAGCATAAAAGTTTATACAATATCTTCAGATACGGGTATAGATTATTCCATAAACATGCAGCTACACTGTAAACAAACTACTGAGCGACTGTAACAGATGTTGTTGCACTGATATTACTGTTGTGAACAGTCACAGTGAAATTCTGAAATGCTCTAAATGGGGGATTTGATTTGTCTAAAATTCTTTAGAGCCGCATTTATTTCATAGCAACACATAGAAGCAGAAACAGAAGCCTTTTTTGAGGAAAATATACACAGATTAGCCATAATATTAAACACACTTGCATAATATCGTGTAGATGGACTTTGTGCTGCCAAAACAGCTCTGACTTTTGAGGCATGCACTCCACCACTTGACAGGTGAAGCACTCTCAGTAGGTACTAAACAGTACATACTGGGAACACGGTTCTATTTATGTCAAAGTCACTCAGATCCATACACTTGCCCATTTCCTGCTTCCCAACACATCAAAAACCGACTATTCACTTGCTGCCTACTATATCACACCACTTGTCAGGTTGACAATGTAACAAGATAATAAATGTTATTTACTTCACCTGTCAGTGCTTTTTAATGTTATGGCTTGATCAATGTATTAATATTAGAGATAGGTGGCTATGATTGTATTATTATTATTATTATTATTATTATTATTATTATTATTATTATTGTTCTCTTCATTAAACGTCGTTTCATTATAAGAGAAATATAAAATTCACTACAGTATGAATGAATTAGAGCGGAGACTGTGAACCAGGCCAAAACTGGGACGTCTGCCTTTACATGCACATGAATGTAATATGGAGTTGTCCCACCCTTTTCAGCTATAACAGCTTCAACTCTTCTGGGAAGACTTTCCTCAAGGTTTAGGAGTGTGTTTATGGGAATTTTTGACCATTCCTCTAGAAGCGCATTTGTGAGGTCAGGCACTGATGTTGGCTCACAGTCTCCACTCTAATTCATCCCAAAGGTGTTCCATCAGATTGAGGTCAGGACTCTGTGCAGGCCAGTCAAGTTCCTCCACACCAAACTCTCTCATCCATGTCTTTATGGACCTTGCTTTGTGCACTGGTGTGCAGTCATGTTGGAACAGGAAGGGGTCATCCCCAAACTGTTCCCACAAAGTTGGGAGCATGAAATTGTCCAAAATGTCTTGGTATGAAGCTGAAGCATTAAGAGTTCCTTTCACTGGAGCTAAGAGCCCGAGCCCAACCCCCTGAAAAACAAGACCTGAAGTCAATGATTTGGAGGGGTGTCCCAGAACTTTTAGCAATATATTATATATCATAGATATGGCTATCATGTTCTGTCAGCGCCACCTAGTGGCTATGTTAACACGAGTCATGAAATCACACCATCTCATTCTTTATTAAAGTAAACATAATAATTCACACGTCACACAAAAGCGCGAAGCACACTGTAATTTGAAGTAGTCTGAATAATATTAATTACAGGCAAGCCTGTGCATGTAGCCTAGTAATCGTTTAGCTTTTACCAATCAAGCAGTTTGATATTTAATTATTATCAACCCAAGGAAAACACTCAGCATGGTGAATGATGCATGTCACTGATTTGTGATTCAGTAATATAGAGTTCTGTCAATTTAAGAGACACAAGGCCTATAATTAAGAAAAAAAATAAATAAATAAAGTAAAAAAACAAGGGCAGTACACAGTAATTTGTAAATATATCAAGAATACTTAATAAAAGGCTGCTAATTTCATTTACAATTATAGCTGGGGGTGTGATGGTGTAGTGGTATGATGAGGTCTTAAATACTATACATTTTGCTCAGTATCGATGCAGCTATTCTGGTAATTCATCAAAAAGCCCATTATTTCCATATGCTGTTATTTTGTAAGTCATTAAATGTTGTCTGATACCTGATACCAAAATATGCTCAATTTTTAACACCATGATTGTTCTACATCATTCCACTCATATCCATTACATAAAGTAACAGTACAATAGTAACCTTGTTCAATAACGTATCCATGATTTAGTCTGTTGGAACATAAATAACTGTCTCATTTCTTTCACACAAGGGAAAAAAGAAAACACACACATACACAGCGCAAACTACAAAAGCCCTTCACTGGGAAGCTCACAGTGCATTCAGTCCTTATACAGTATGTGCAAAGTAGTTGGCCCAACAAAATAGGAATAAATACGTCTAGACTTTTTGCTAAATGTTTACTAGCCAAGTTGGAATCGGCTGTTTTTTTTATGGGCTAGATATTACACTACTGTTTCTTTCCTTGCAGCGTAAACCTTATTATGATGCCATTAAGGTATAAGAGAGCCACTCGTTTCAGAGTGTATGCTGGGGGATGTTAATCAGTGTCTTCTCTTGACTGCTGAAACCTGCTCATGTCCCTAATTACAGTCATATCACCAGACCAACCCCTTGTTACTCTCCTTTTCATGTATGAATGATCTCCCTCTCCTCCATTTTGGCTTAGCTGGGTCTGAGGCTGCGTCACTGCTTCACGAAACATCATTTGAGGGAACAGTCACTTTCTTGGACGCTCTCCAGTTTCGTTTGCTGGCTGTAAAAGAACAAGATATCATCGCTGGATCATGAACAGAAAGCTCTGCACGCATCCGCTTCTGAAATCTGCCTTGTTCATATTACACGATCAAGCCGTGGTACATGTGTTATACAGAGTAGAAGACAACTGAAAAGCTTGTATTCATATAAGACATTTCCACATAAATTTGATGTAATATATTGTATTGAATTTATGGTTTCTTAAAGGTACAAAAACCTACATTTTGGCCAAAATCTTATTTTTAAAATCTTTTTTGGTTGTGTATCAGCCACAGCAACATCCACTCATTTTCCTTAGACTGCCATACATACACTAATCAGGCATAACATTATGACCAGCTGCATAATATTGTGTGGGTCCCCCTTTTGCTGCCCTGACCCGTCATACACTGTGTATTCTGACACCCTTCTATCAGAACCAGCATTAACTTCTTCAGCAATTTGAGCAACAGTAGCTCGTCTGTTGGATCGGATCGCACGGGCCAGCCTTCTCTCCCCACGTGTATCAATGAGCTTGGTCACCCATGACCCTGTCTCCGGTTCACCACTGTTCCTTCCTTGGAACACGTTTGATAGATACTGACCACTGCAGACCGGGAACACCCCACAAGATCTTCAGTTTTGGAGATGCTCTGATCCAGTGGTCTAGCCATCACAATTTGGTCCTTCGTCAAACTCGCTCAAATCCTTACACTTGTCCATTTTTCCTGCTTCTAACACATCAACATTGAGGACAAAATGTTCACTTGCTGCCTAATATATCCCACCCACTAACAGGTGCCATGATGAGGAGATCATCAGTCTTATTCACTTCACCTCATAATGTTATGCCTGATCGGTGTATACTGTACAGAATATAAATTCTTCTGTTGACTTATTTCCTGAAAATTTAAAGAAAAAGACAGAAACAATAACTTCATACACATAAAAAAAAAAATCCAGACCTTCTCTGTTGATTTGTACATGTGCTAGAGGTTAAGGGTGTTTTTCCACACTGTATGCCTGTGTTAACCATTCTTTTGTCTTTAGAAGACAGAGAAGATCGCGCTTCCACACTTTTACCTATGGGGAAAAGACAGCAAGAAAACACACCAGAATTAATTCTTGTGACACTGAAAAATGTTAAACTATATATATAAAATTGTATTTAAGTAGCACTATTCTTAAATTCAGTGTCCTCCAAATAAATAAATAAATAAACAAATAAAGCAGAGCAGGGGCTCAAAATCAGTCATGGTATCATATATTATAATATATTATCCTAGTGTATAAATCAGGTTTCCAGGATTTCACCACAGGTTTTTTGAGATTGTTGTAGCCAAAAATGCTTGAATTGACGAAACTATACAGGATTGCTCTTAGTGAATACATCATTCAGGCATTAGCCATTTATTAATGTTCTTAAAATTGTATGTATCAATAAAAAAAAGTAAGTAAGGAGTAAAACCTTGCCAAATTTAACCACGCGAATGCCAGATTAAGATGGTTTGGACATGTTCAGAGGAGGGAGAGTGAGTATATCAGTAGGAGAATGTTGGACATGGAGCTGCCAGGCAGGCGGCAAAGAGGAAGGACAAAGAGGAGGTATATGGATGGAATAAATGAGGATATGAAGCTAGTGGGTGCAAGATGCAGAAGATAGGGATAGGTGGAGAGAGATGATTCGCTGTGGCGACCCCTGAAGGGAAAAGCCGAAAGAAGAAGAAGAAGAAGAGTCGTCTGTAGGTCCACTTCAGTTTGTAACACTACAAAATGGGGTCAATACTCAAGGCATTTACCTCATGCTATCGGGTTTCAAATTACGGCTATTAACCTATAGTAGCAGCTAGCCTTAATTGCTGCATCTTATTTTCCCCCAAGGTCCTTTTTTGTTGCAAATAACACTAGTGAAAATCACTTATCTGAATAGGTCTCATGTGGGAGAAAATAAAGCTTGCACGTGACGTATCTTGGACATAATTGGCTCACGTGAAAATCGAGTCAAGCCCCATAACATCCCTGTCCATTTTCCTGTTTCACAATGGAGTTACTGATGTAGTCCCGTCTAAAGTGAATAAGGCTCGGCGGGGGACTTTGAAATGGAAACACCCGTGGTAGTCATTTGTCAGTCCATTCTCTACTGAAATTACTTCATGCAATTACTTCAAATGGAGTCTTAAATGGTTTGTTTTGAAAGAAACCACTGATGGGCTCTTCGTACCAGAGATTGTTCGTAGTGTTCTAACTCTAAATGGAAACGTCTAAGACGTCTAAGATGTCTAAATTCGAACCACTTTTAATGAGCTAGATAACGCAGCTGACGAACATTTTTATCAGCATCAGATTTGTTTAACCAAATGCTTGCATTTATATACGTAATTACAGTTTTCTCCTACTTTAGAACATTTGGTAGAACAAATAAAAGCAGGATTCAAGAGTACACCACTACACTGCTTCTAGGTCATCTGTTCAGTCATTGGTGACCTTTGTGCTTGTTTGTGAAGTGCATCCCAAATACACCGATCAGCCTTAACATTATGACCACCTGCCTAATATTGTGTTGGTCCCCCTTTTGTCACCATGTTATGGCTGATTGGTGTGTGTAATATATATATATATATATATATATATATATATATATATATATATATATATATACACTATATTGCCAAAAGTATTCGCTCACCCATCCAAATAATCAGAATCAGGTGTTCCAATCACTTCCATGGCCACAGGTGTATAAAATCAAGCACCTAGGCATGCAGACTGTTTTTACAAACATTTGTGAAAGAATGGGTCGCTCTCAGGAGCTCAGTGAATTCCAGCGTGGAACTGTGATAGGATGCCACCTGTGCAACAAATCCAGTCGTGAAATTTCCTCACTCCTAAATATTCCAGAGTCAACTGTCAGCTGTATTATAAGAACATGGAAGTGTTTGGGAACAACAGCAACTCAGCCACAAAGTGGTAGGCCACGTAAACTGATGGAGCGCGGTCAGCGGATGCTGAGGCGCATAGTGCGAAGAGGTCGCCAACTTTCTGCAGAGTCAATCGCTACAGACCTCCAAACTTCATGTGGCCTTCAGATTAGCTCAAGAACAGTGCGCAGAGAGCTTCATGGAATGGGTTTCCATGGCCGAGCAGCTGCATCCAAGCCACACATCACCAAGTGCAATGCAAAGCGTCGGATGCAGTGGTGTAAAGCACGCCGCCACTGGACTCTAGAGCAGTGGAGACGCGTTCTCTGGAGTGACGAATCGCGCTTCTCCATCTGGCAATCTGATGGACGAGTCTGGGTTTGGCGGTTGCCAGGAGAACGGTACTTGTCTGACTGCATTGTGCCAAGTGTAAAGTTTGGTGGAGGGGGATTATGGTGTGGGGTTGTTTTTCAGGAGCTGGGCTTGGCCCCTTAGTTCCAGTGAAAGGAACTCTGAATGCTTCAGCATACCAAGACATTTTGGACAATTCCATGCTCCCAACTTTGTGGGAACAGTTTGGAGCTGGCCCCTTCCTCTTCCAACATGACTGTGCACCAGTGCACAAAGCAAGGTCCATAAAGACATGGATGACAGAGTCTGGTGTGGAGGAACTTGACTGGCCTGCACAGAGTCCTGACCTCAACCCGACAGAACACCTTTGGGATGAATTAGAGCGGAGACTGAGAGCCAGGCCTTCTCGTCCAACGTCAGTGTGTGACCTCACAAATGCGCTTCTGGAAGAATGGTCAAAAATTCCCATAAACACACTCCTAAACCTTGTGGACAGCCTTCCCAGAAGAGTTGAAGCTGTTATAGCTGTAAAGGGTGGACCGACGTCATATTGAACCCTATGGATTAGGAATGGGATGTCACTTAAGTTCATATGCAAGTCAAGGCAGGTGAGCCATATATATATATATATATATGTATATATATATATATATATATATATATATATATATATATATATATATATATATATATATATATATATATATATATATATATACATATATATATATATATATATATATATATATATATACATACACATACTGACCAACAGATTATTTATAGTTTATAATAGTTTATAGACAGTTTATAATAGTGGTATGCAATTTTTTCAGATCCTGTGCTGCCTTTGTGTATGGAGAAGATCCTACACCAGAGCAACAGTAATTATGGTGGGGGTTTTTTTAATAACCATTACCTACAATCTACTTATTTTACCTACCTGTTATTAGTTACATGGAGAAAACGAACCACACTTAAAAGCAAAACCAAAACTTGATCCTTTTTAATGAAAACTAACAGAAAAATTGCTTTGTTTTGTATTTTCTTTTAAGAATTAAATGATAAAATCGATGTCCAAAAAAAATAAATCTTACAGCTCACAACAGGACCTAAGAGTTATGTTATGAAATTAATGAGATTTCCTTCTAGAGAGCAGCAGCAGCAGCATTTATCAGTGTACTCCCTGTTGCGTTTTGAGGCTGCGTCATGCTGTAATTGTGCTTGGGTGTCGATGTTCTCGTCGCTTTCTCTCATCACGTTGCTCCTGGTCCTAAAACAGGCATATGTTCTATGCAGGATTTGATGCACAAGAATCCATAAAAGCTTATCTTGTTCCTGGCCTGGTGGGATCTTGAATATTTATAATATACTTAGCTGAAATATCCAGCAGGTGGTAATATTACGCAGTACATGAGCCAGCGCTCTCATTTCATTTTTTTTAATGACGCATACACATTAACAACATAAACAAATGCCATCTGTTCTTTTGCCTGAATATACAATATTGCAGAAAATAAGAAACTTAGGTCCTGCTGTGACATGCTAGTGTTGCTAGTCATATCAACAACGTAGTGGTAATTAAGAAAAGCTTGATTAAGTGTTCAGCAATCAATGGAGGGAGGAAACAATTAAGAAAAATGAAACGGTTTCTTTATTAGGATGGGGATTTTAGACCCTCTGCAATTCACTGTGGTTCAGCTGCAGCATGTGTGTGTGTGTGTGTGTTTCTTATGCTGTCAATCATTGCTCATTTATGAATGTACTCACGATTGGGGGCGGTGCCATTCTATGAATAATTAATAAGAGGGCGGGGCTAATCTGATTTAGAAGGAACCCGTTGTGTTTTTGAGAGATTTAGTACACTTTATGATACCAGAAGATCAGGTGAACACACAATACGCAGATATTTCATTAAACCTCAAAAAAGCAATGCAGTGAAAGTTTTGCTTTTCAGTGTGGTACGTTTTCAGCATCACTAACGTGACGATACAACGGATTTTACACCATCTTGTATGAATGCATTTTACAGTGCAAACTTATTTGGAACTGCGATCTAAACAAAAGCTTTTCTCCTTGTTTTTCCACACCATCCTGTATAAACCCTATAGAGAGGGATGGGTATGAAAATCTATGGAGATCAGCACTTCCATGCCATGATCAAATTCCCCCTCATTCTGATGTTGGATATGAACACGAACGCTTTTAACTTGTATCTGTATGATCTGATGCATTGCGTTGCCGCCACCTGATTGGCTGATTGCATGAACGAGCAGGTATACAGGTGTTTAATTAACGTGATGTAAATAAAAACAGATGCTGCGTATTCCTTACAAGATGGCAAAGCAAGGCGTCCTGACGTCAGCACGTTGCCTGTGGAATCGCAGTTACAGTGTGTGTGTGTGTGTGTGTGTGTGTGTGTGTGTGTGTGTGTGTGAGAGAGAGAGAGAGAGAGAGAGAGAGAGAGAGAGATGGCAGATTGGTGTGTGTGTGTAAATTAGATTCTTACTGATGCTGTTGTTCGGACACTCGGCGTCTGTGCTGGTGAGCCACGTCGACTCGGTCTCTCTGGTCCAGCTCTCATTGCGCCTGGGCTCGATGGCATCACTCCGGCTCCCACCGCAACCCATGAACGCAGCCGAGATCCAGAAAGGCAAATAAAAGCACAGTGGCGTTTTCTGGAGCCGCTGCTGACCCACCGGTTCCCTGTCCACAGCGGCCACAGGGTTGCCAGATTAGAGCTTGCTGTTTTCAGCCCTGTCCCCCTGTCCTATAAGGAGAAATGCATGGAATCTCCCCAAAGCAAAGCAAAAGCCGCTGAACACCGGACCTGTGCAGAGCAGAGCTTTGCCAAACTTGAGTTTTTATCTACCTTGGCTTACGTCATGGAGGGCGGGCTGCGTAAAAGATGCGCATCAGCACCAGAATGAACATTATGAATATTAACCCTGATGCTGGGTTTCCCTCAAATCCGCCACAGTGCTGTTTGCCCCTGCGGTGTTATCTGAGCTGTAGAGCATGTGTGGGGCTGAATATAAAACAATTCACATATAAGAATATTCATTCTCTCTCTCTCTCTCTCTCTCTCTCTCTCTCTCATCTCTCATCTTTTTCTTATCTCTCTTTCTCTCGTCTCTGTCTCTCTCACTCATCTTTCTCTTCTCTCTCTCTCGTCTCTCATCTCTCTATCTCTCACTCATCTTTCTCTTCTCTCTCTCTCTCTCTCTCTCTCTCATCTTTTTCTTAGCTCTCTTTCTCTCGTCTCTATCTCTCTCACTCATCTTTCTCTTCTCTCTCTCTCTTTCTCTCGTCTCTCATCTCTCTCTCGCTATCTCTCATCTTTCTCACATCTCTCTCTCTCGCTTTCTCTCATCTCTCTCTCTCATCTTTTTCTTATCTCTCTTTCTCTCGTCTCTATCTCACTCATCTTTCTCTTCTCTCTCTCTCTCTCGTCTCTCATCTCTCTCTCTCTCGTCTCTCATCTCTCTCTCGCTTTCTCTCATCTCTCAGCTTTCTCATGTCTCTCTCTCTCACTCATCTTTTTCTTCTCTCTCTCTCTCTCTCACACACACACACGAATTTGCACAAACACACCTATGCATACAAATAAGACTAGCTGTTATAGTGTTGGAATTTTTATTTGTGTATATTTAAATTAGTTTCAAATAGCCAGGAATCCCTTTAATTATAAAATAAAAACATTTTGGGATAAATTTCAAGGCCCCTTCAATATGGATTTATTCAATGAACTGTATTAAAAATTTGCCAAATAATGTTGCTTTTTCTAGCACTTTCTTTCTCCTGAATTTTTCCACCGAAAGAACACAATTCCTTCCGAGTTGACTTTTATATAATAATAATAATAATAATAATAATAATAATAATAATGCAGGTTTGTGTTCCAAAAATTCTAATAAAATAATTCGCTTTTGCAAATTCCTATCTTACTTGAAAAAATACAAGAGGGCTAATATTTTAAAAAGTTATTCAAAAGGTTGTTTTTCTTTGCACTTTTGTTATGATTTATTTCTAAAGTGTAGGTCTTCCATCCATTTTACTATCATACACAGGGCCACAGGGAATCCAGGAGACTCTGGGCTCAAGTTTGGGGGACATCTTGGACAGGGTGCGAACCCAGCGCAGGGTGCAATAACACACACACACACACACACACACACACACACTCAGGCTACAACACATGTCTTTGGACTAGGGGAGGAAACCAGAGTACCCAAAGGAAACCCCCAAAGATCGGATGAAATGAAAAAAGAACTGAAAATAGATTTACAAAGATTTATTGATATTTCAATAAAGCACATTATCAATCAAATATTTATTCAGTGGCAAATCTCAAAAATGACAAATATAGTAAGACTCCCAATGACAAAATTAAACAAAACCATAATTATAGGATCTATAAACATACACTTGTAGCAAAAAAATCACCAACAGCAATACGATAAACAGCACTGTTATAGGAAATTGTGGATCTCTGTGTAGAAATATGCATTTAATGCTAAAGCAAATATATATATCCAGTGTATAAATGTGTACCATACTGAAACACATCACACGAGCAAGAAAACAGACAAATCCCTGGACTCGATAATTAACGTTCGACTACGTGATGGGTAGAAGGAAAGGTAACAAAGAGAAAATATGATTCATAAATTAAGGGAATGGTTTAGTATCTTCGACCCAAAAGAGTTTTTTTATCCACATTCATTGCCGAGTCTATTCAGTTATTTCCTAAACCTTAAGGTTAAGGTTAAGACTAAGTTAAGAATCTGAATTATGGGGTTTCAAAAATGATTGACTTACATAAAAGTGAATAGCACCAACCAGTACTATAAACACCAAACAGATCTCAAATTTAATAAAAAAGTAAATATGAAAACAAAAGCTCAAAATTTCTGAATCATTCCCTTGAACCTGAAATTCCTAGTGCTGTCAAAAATGTTGTTTTATTTTAAATCAAGAAAATTGCAGTCAATCTTGTAATAAACGTAAGGGTAATATTCCTGTTGGCTCAGGTTCAGACCAGGTATATCCATGGAAGCCTAAAGAATAGAGATGTTAGCGTGAAAAATAACAAAAGTGTCATTTTGAACTAGGAAATATAAATGAAATCAGACCTGACTCACATCGATAACAGCAGCACTGCTATCCAGATGCTTGTAAAGCTCATGGAGGACCTCACGCAGCTTCTTCATGTTCTTCTTATTGGGCTGAAGAAGCATAGCCTGAAAGTTGACTGGCAATCCATACCTATACACAAGAGGACAATATTAGGTCCTTACTATACTTATTATAATAAATATTCACCAAAACATGATGCAGTAATAAGCATCATCGTTATACCTTAAAACCGATTCGGTAAAAACCCGGAGAGCCTTGATGTGTATCCAAGCGATGAACGCTTCACTAAAATTCACCTTCAGCCATCGTACCAGAGGGCCCTGTGGAAATACATAGGCAGGTTTATTCCTTTTCCGCAACATGCTCGCAATTTGCTATCCAGGGCTCTGAATTACAGCTTCTACAGAAGGTAAGAGCAATGTGCAAGTCTTCAGAAACAAGTGCAGAATACAGACTAGCTAAGCAGATGAACTTTATAGTATAGTATGAGTCCCATATCTACAAAGGTAACATGGATCATTTTGGTTTTTATCACATACTGCAATATAATCCATTGAAATTGCAATCCTATCTACAAATGGAAGACAAAGGAAACACTATTGTTGGAAACGTCTTTTCATATGGTTTGGATGAGTAGACCGCCGTCATACAAACTGCTTCTTCTTGTCTGTAGAGAGTCGAGTCATTTCCTCTTTGTCCGCCTTCAGCTCAACTTCGTTGTACTGGAAGTCACGCACAATGAACCTGGCATAAAGAACGGCAAATTATCTTTTACTCTTTCTCACATCTAGCTTCAATCAACATGACAATCTTTCCACCTCTGCCTGGTGTAAATGCTTTGAGCAAGCTGAAATACAAAAGTCATGGATTTCAGTACTGGCTTTGAATCAACCAATCAGCTGATCATTAACCCATTGATCTTCTATATAAATGCTATTTTTTAGAACTTACAGCCAAAAGTAAGGAGATAGCTCTGGAGATACTCACTTATTTTCTCTGGCTTTGAGTCTGAAGTCGTCTATGGCCTTATGAAAGAGGGTGACGCTGAAGAGCCCACTGTCCTGGTCTTCAAAAAGCAGGCTATGAGAGAAAGGAGGGGTTGGAACGATGAGATTGTATAGCCAAAAGGTCATCAGGTCTATAAATTCAGGATTACATCATCGACCAGACTGTAACATCAAGCACAGCTGGGTCAGTGTAATGATGAGAAAACTTTCACGCAACACATTTGACATGAAAACAAGTCATGGTTTTAAAACATAGAACTTGTATCACAAAAACATGGCAAAGGACAACAAAATATGGGGGCAAAATTATATATGATAAGTTTGACTCGTTTCTGAAAACAACGTTTTCATTTCAGTTTATTTAAACCACTGGGTAGATAACAAATGTGTGTGTGTGTGTGTGTGTGTGTGTGTGTGAGTGAGTGAGTGAGAGAGGGAGAGAGGGAGAGAGAGAACGAGAGAGAGAGAGCACATAGGACTAAGGTAATTGTTCTTGTGTTTGTCACCATGACCACAGAGAGGGAGGAGTTTAATTGGTTTCCATAGACACCGCTTCCATAAAATCACCCCAGGTCAACCTAAGTGACGGATGTAGAAAGTACTCATGAGTTTGGAAAATAGCTTGTTTCATTTTCGAGGGCAGTTTCCCAAGCCACTGAAAGAGCACAAGGCTGTAACTGTACTTCTATTTTATTGGAAATATATATCTTCTTGTTGGAAATTACAGAGAGTGTACAAATCCTAAAATTAGAGTATTTTAATATAATGATTATAAAATATTCCTTGTGCTGTGTCTACGATGAGGTGAGTTCGATCAGTAGTCTACTATAGGCTTAGTAAAAAAAACCCCCACAAATTTCCATACAGACATCAATACTAACCCAAATCTCCCATTTTAAAACCTGTAGAAATGGGGCTACAGGATATTAATATCTCGTCCCATAATTCCTCAGACTGAATCCTGCACTTGTGCTGTGCTAATAACCCTAGTCTGAAACTGGCACTGAGTAAACTAGATACCAATTTAATCCATATTTAACCTTTACAAAAGAAAATATACACCAATCAGACATAACATTATGACCAGTGAGAGGTGAAGTGAATAAGACTGATGATCTCCTCATCATGGCACCTGTTAGTGGGTGGGATATATTAGGCAGCATTTTGTCCTCAAAGTTGATGTGGCAGAAGCAGGAAAAATGGACAAGTGTAAGGATTTGAGCGAGTTTGACGAAGGGCCAAATTGTGATGGCTTGACCACTGGATCAGAGCATCTCCAAAACTGCAGCTCTTGTGGGATGTTCCCGGTCTGCAGTGGTCAGTATCTATCAAAAGTGGTCCAAGGATGGAACAGTGGTGAACTGGAGACAGGGTCATGGGTGACCAACGCTCACTGATGCATGTGGGGATCAAAGGCTGGCCAGTCTAACAGATGAGCTACTGTTGCTCAAATTGCTGAAGAAGTTAATGCTGGTTCTGATAGAAAGGGGTCAGAATACACAGTCGGCAGCAAAAAGACAATATTAGGCAGCTGGTCATAATGTTATGCCTGGTCAGTGTATATTTTATTTCTAAACATGACAAAACAAATTTGGGCACAGAACATGGATTCATCCATGGATATTACTTACTGTGAAGAGCGTGGAACCACCATTTCAGAGAGGGTTTCATACGACTTCTCCCAGTCTGCGTAACCCGTTCTGTGTGAGTGAATATTTAACGATATTATATCAGGCATGACCACTGTATAGGACATTTAAATCCCTCTACCAATATCACTATCAATAATGTCTTAAGAACATTCCATCAATGACCGAGAGCCGTGTTTGCAGTCTTATTAGATCGTGTGCGTTGTGGTCATTAGTTTTCAGTTCAAAATAAAACAATTACATCCCAAACCAAATAAAGTTTACAAAAAAATCCTCCAAATTTACTATTTGCTTGTTATTTCTATATTTTAATTCCTAAAATTAATAAATGATCTTGAATAAGCTGGACATTTATCAGCTATTACTGGGTAGCTAGTAGCAGGAAGGACAGATTAAAGACTGGCCTTCCTCCCTAATGTACACTATGTGCTTATTAAAAGGAGCAAGAGTGTATAAAAGACTAAAGAAAGAGAGACGGTTCATAATTCCCTTAACGCACTACAAACACATCAGATTTAACACTGAGATCAGCTGCAAGTTCAACTAATGTACATAACACTTATCAGTAACATAATTGCCTGGGCTTGTTGAATGGTCCTGCACCATCTGTCAGGCTCAGCTCCGCATGTTGATTTACAAAGCCATTATTTCTCGGTGTTTGTAATGTTTGCCTTTGCTTTTTCCCAACGTTTTTGTCTCTCTGTATCTATGTTACTATGCACACTGCTCCGAATGAAATTCTCAATATCAGCCCACTCGCATTCGGCATACAGTACTGCTTACTGAAGAAGTCTGTATTGTTTCGAATAAACAATTCAAGACATAAAGCTTACTTTGGAATGACTACGAGCAGAGTAGTGAGATATTCTGAGTCCAGCACGAAATCCTCTTTCTTCACAAGGTCAGCTAAACTCCTTGTCAGAAGACTCCCTCTAGAGAAAAGAAAACATTACTCAAATCAGCTTTCAGAAAACACATGGGCTCAGGGAGGTATAGTGAGAAATGAGAAATCTATCTATCTATCTATCTATCTATCTATCTATCTATCTATCTATCTATCTATCTATCTATCTATCTATCTATCTATCTATCTATCTATCTATGGGTCTATCTATCTATCTATCTATCTATCTATCTATCTATCTATCTATCTATCTATCCATCCATCCATCCATCCATCCATCCATCCATCCATCCATCCATCCATCTTCTATACTGCCTATCCTACACAGGCTCACTGGGAAGCTGGAGTCTATCCCAGGAGACTCGGGGCACAAGGTGGGTTAACCTTAGACATGGTACCAACTCATCCCAGGGCACAATCACACACAGGCATACACACTCCAGACAATTTACAGATGCCTACAGCATGTGTCTTTGGACTGGAGGAGAAAACCAGAGTACCCAGAGGAAACCCCTGAAGCACAGGAAGAAAAACCAAACGCAACACACACACGGGGCAGAGGCAGGAATCGAACCCTCAGCCCCTAAAATGCAAGGCAAACGTGCTGACCACTAAGTCACTAAGGTGGGGACCTTTCTTTTTGTGATCATGAAATGAAATTTTCCAAATATTTCATCATAGTGAGTGTGTTTAAAGGGCTGAGTGAATGCTGTGGGATTAAAATGTACATTTTTAATAACCTATAATGAAAGACAGAGATGTTAAATGAATTCACACATTAATGCTGCATATGTACACTACAGTATTTAGGGTTTTTAAAGGTTGTTATATCTTTTTCCTTCACCACTTCTTCATCAGTCAGCACCAATCATCGCTTTATACTAAATATCTGATGTGACCCAATATCAGCTATAAACGTTAGTTATATTATAACAGAGGATTAAAATGTTAAACTTACACATTCTTTCTCTCCAGGTTCTGAAGGTTGCCTTTTATACTGTTGTACGCTGAAGCTCTGGCTTTCAGATCGTTATCTATTTGAGTCATTTGCTGCGAAAGAAAACGTTAGCAGAAAGGGATGTGTTAAAAGCCCTATCTTGATAAAATCCTACCAAACCACAGTAGGAATTAACCTATAATAAATGTCTGCAAGTTCACTTCCTTAACTGTCTTCTGTTGTTGAGCCGAACTGTAATCACATCTATCTTAGAGCACACATAGATCTTAGAACACACACCGGGCCTCATTTATCTTTTATAACTTTTGTATACATTTTGTATATATAGAATATTTCATTTATATTTTATTTTTATTTATTCTCTTGTAATACCTACCTACCTACCCAAACACCCACCCACCCATCCACCTACATACCTACCTACCAACCCACCCAACCCTATCTATCTATCTATCTATCTATCTATCTATCTATCTATCTATCTATCTATCTATCTATCTATCTATCTATCTATCTATCTATCTATCTATCTATCTATCTATCTACACACCCACCCACCTACCTAACTACCAACCCACCCAACCCTATCTATCTATCTATCTATCTATCTATCTATCTATCTATCTATCTATATATCTATACACCCACCCACCTACCTAACTACCAACCCACCCAACCCTATCTATCTATCTATCTATCTATCTATCTATCTATCTATCTATCTATCTATCTATCTATCTATCTATCTATCTATCTATCTATCTACCTACCTACACACCCACCCAACCCTATCTATCTATCTATCTATCTATCTATCTATCTATCTATCTATCTATCTATCTATCTATCTATCTATCTATCTATCTATCTATCTATACACCCACCCACCTACCTAACTACCAACCCACCCAACCCTATCTATCTATCTATCTATCTATCTATCTATCTATCTATCTATCTATCTATCTATCTATCTATACACCCACCCACCTACCTAACTACCAACCCACCCAACCCTATCTATCTATCTATCTATCTATCTATCTATCTATCTATCTATCTATCTATCTATCTATCTATCTATCTATCTATCTATCTATCTATCTATCTATCTATCTACCTACCTACACACCCACCCAACCCTATCTATCTATCTATCTATCTATCTATCTATCTATCTATCTATCTATCTATCTATCTATCTATCTATCTATCTATCTATCTACCAACCCACCCAACCCTATCTATCTATCTATCTATCTATCTATCTATCTATCTATCTATCTATCTATCTATCTATCTATCTATCTACCTACCTACCTACCTACCTACCTACCTACCTACCTAAACAGCTGTTTGTCTTATTTGTCTTAATTTGTGGATTTTCTTCATTTTCATCTTTATTATTTCTTTAGGTAATGCCTTTAACATGAAACACCTGCAGTTTAAATAATAAGCATGGTTTAAACATGACGGTGTAATTGGTATATAAAAGTGCAGGAAGTCAAGTGCAGATCAACTGAGATTTACATTACCATGAATAGGATATGAATGTTTTTTCCCTCAAATAAAAATTGGCATGAGAACCAGATCTCTATTCATATCCGGCTTGATAAATGAGGCAAAATGTCAGCGTGCTACTTAAATATTTAAGCTGTTACACACACTCATCCACTCAATAATTACTCTATAATTTCAGTAATTACCTTCAGACAGAATACTGCTTTTGAACCAGTAGGATTATCAGGTTGGCTTGTGACGTTACCTTGGAGATGATTTCCGAGATATTCTTAAGGGACTGTTTAATCGGATATTTGGCCATATCCCACTGGAACCTTGTGAGGTAGGTCACCAAATCAACTGCATAAAAATAAAATAAAATTCCCACTTAGTATTTATACAGTAGAGGTTGTATGACTATATCTTTATACTAGTCTACTACTAAGTTTAACTAAATACACTGATCAGGCATAACATTATGACCGGTAATAGGAGATAATCAGGTGAGACAGGTGTATGACAGGTGAGGAGATAATCTGTGTTATTCACTTCATCATGGCACCTGTTAGTGGGTGGGATATATTAGGCAGCAAGTGAACATTCTGTCCTCAAAGTTGATGTGTTAGAAGCAGGAAAAATGGACAAGTGTAAGGATTTGAGCGAGTTTGACAGAGGGCCAAATTGTGATGGCTAGACCACTGGATCAGAGCATCTCCAAAACTGCAGCTCTTGTGGGGTGTTCCCGGTCTGCAGTGGTCAGTATCTATCAAAAGCTTCCTTTAAGCCCTGTAAGTATCATTTAAATCCTGCAAGTTGCTTTGATGGTTCAGGGCTGTTTGGCAGCAAAAGGCGGACCAACACAAAATTAGGCAGGTGATCATAATGTTATGCCCGATCGGTGTATATTGAATAGCAGTATAAATTGATATAAGATTTTTACTGCAATCTGCCTTACTCTCTTTTCAAAACACCTCACAGCAGCAATTACTAAACTTATTAATTCAACTAGTCTTCGTAAACCCAATATATACGACACCCCTACATACCACCACTGGCTAAAAGATTTTCCAGGACTTTATCTCTGCTGTCTTCCAAAACGTCAGCCATGTAGTGGGCTACTTTCTTCACCACACTAAGTGAATAAAAATAAAAATCCTGTTGTCATTAAGTGATACCATGTGTATGCTTCTTTTTTTTCAGTAGCTGTAAATAAAAGTCAAACCTTTCCACAAATGAGTCCAGTTTGGCCAGCTCATCGGACAGACCTACAAGAACGTCCAGTGTTCCCACCTGAACAGAAACACACAAGTTTAGCTCGATATATCGCTGACTGCAAGCTCCAGCCTTTCATCCATCCAACCTGGAATCTATCCCACCCTAACACATAATCACACAAACTCTCACACACTACAGACAATTTATGAGATAGCAATCAGCCTACAATGTATGTCTTTGGACATGAGGAGATAAGAAACCTCTGAAGCATGGGGAGAACATTGAACCAAGATCACTTCACCTTGAGGTCTGGAATAGTGAACTTGTTGTTGGTGGACAGATTGTTGGCATGAATGGTGGCTGCATTCATCCTGTCCCACGTCTGCTGACAGGTCTTCTCACCGGGAGCGGAAATCAACCAGAACTCTGCCATGGCTCCACTTCAGACAGTTCGCCAAACTACTGGACATTCAAACGTACATATGGAGAAGATATATTTTTGAGCATGAATCTGGCTAATAGCTTTCATATATGTTAACCAGACCACATTAAAACATCTATTACAGCGGACAGTGGCTATTGATTTATGGTCTACGGTCTGTATCTCTCACAATATTAACATTTCAACAGAAACTTCACAGAACCAAAACCTAATAAGATGATATGATTTGGTAAAGTTGGGTGATGACATTTATGGAAGGAGTCTACGGTTTCAGCACAGAACAGGGACCTACAAGATAGACCCTGTGGTTTATCTGTCACTGTCTCATGACAAGCTGCCTTTTTATTACTAATTCCCAGAGAGAGAGAGAGAGAGAGAGAGAGAGAGAGAGACAAGAGAGAGAGAGTGAGAGAGTGAGAGACGAGAGAGAGTGAGAGAGAGAGAGAGAGAGAGACGAGAGAGAGAGAGAGAGAGAGAGAGAGAGAGAGAGAGAGAGCGAGACGAGAGAGAGAGTGAGAGAGAGAGACAAGAGAGAGAGAGTGAGAGAGAGACAAGAGAGAGACAAGAGAGAGAGAGAGTGAGAGAGAGAGAGAGAGAGAGAGAGAGAGAGAGAGAAGCGAGAGAGAGAGTGAGAGAGAGAGATGAGAGAGAGAGAGAGAGAGAGAGAGAGAGAGAGTGAGAGAGACGAGAGAGAGAGAGAGAGACGAGAGAGCGAGAGAGAGACAGAGAGACGAGAGAGCAAGACAAGAGAGAGAGAGAGAGAGAGAGAGAGAGAGAGAGAGATAAGAGAGAGCAAAATGAGAGAAAGAGACACAAGAGCGACAGAAAGAGAGAGAGAGAGAAAGAGAGAGAGAGATCAAGAGATCGAGAGAGATGAGAGAGCAAAATGACAGAAAGAGACACAAGAGCGACAGAAAGAGAGAGAGAGCGACAGAAAGAGAGAGAGAGACAGACGAGAGAGCAAGACGAGAGAGAGTGAGAGAGTGCCTTTTTATTACTAATTCCCAGAGAGAGAGAGAGAGAGAGAGAGAGACAAGAGAGAGAGAGTGAGAGAGAGAGAGAGAGAGAGAGACGAGAGAGAGAGAGAGAGCGACGAGAGAGAGAGAGAGTGAGAGACGAGAGAGACGAGAGAGAGAGAGTGAGAGAGAGAGAGAGAGAGAGAGAGAGAGAGAGAGAGAGAGAGACAAGAGAGAGAGAGTGAGAGAGAGAGAGAGAGAGAGTGAGAGTGAGAGAGAGAGAGAGAGAGAGTGAGAGTGAGAGAGAGAGACGAGAGAGAGAGAGAGAGAGAGAGAGAGAGCAAGACAAGAGAGAGAGAGAGAGAGAGAGAGAGAGAGATAAGAGAGAGCAAAATGAGAAAAAGAGACACGAGAGCGACAGAAAGAGAGAGAGAGAGACGAGAGAGATGAGTTATAAGAGCATTAAAACACTTGGGAATGTGTCGTTCTTGGGAAGTTCTAGGTGGTAACAGGTCACACACCACCCCGAAGCGATTATTCTCTTGTTTTATCTCCTACACTTCACACTTTCCTCACTTACTTACACTGGAGAGAAACTGTAATGCAACCTGAGATGGTGGAAAAATAGAGCAGCATTGATCTTTCTTTACCAATAACAAGAATACTTTCAGCAGAAGTAATTAAATGCTTCTAAAGATCACCAGAAAGAGATGCATTGGAGAGATGAGGATGCTTTTTACGCCCTTTAAACAAGAGTTTAGATGAGGGTGTATTTCACATTTCCCCATTTTATTCCTCCAACAGCAGTCACGAGTTTCCTCATCACCACCACTGCATGTGTGCTAACTCTGGGCTCATTTACTCTTAAATGTAATTATATTAAACCCAATTCCAGTAACAGGCAGTGACCTGGACATGCCATCACACATCCAGGTGAAGGTAAAAGAAATAAAAACACTAAACCCTCCTCTATCCATCCCTTTACCTGCATAGATCTGAGTGTTAATATGTCTTTAAGCGTACATACCGTCACTTAGCTTACAGGCGTCACTTTAATAAACCATACTGCGTTATGGTAATAAATAAAAATAATACTAATTACGATGTTTAAAATAAAGACCTCGTGCTGTTCATAAGGTTTGCTTTCACAGAGTAGCTCCTTTGCTTTCCCAGCAGCTGGAGTCACAGTCAGCTGATCTCTGAGGGTGTGTTCACTACGGTAAAGTGCTGCGCAGAAACACTACTCTTTATTATCCTAGAGATAAAAGAAATAGACTTTATTTGTCACATATAGGTTGGGGTCAGACATGATACAGCATCCCTAGAGCAGAAAGGGTTAAGGGCCTTGCTCAAGGGCTCAACAGTGGCTTGAACCCCTGATCTTCCAGTCAACAACCCAGAGCCTTAACCACTTGAGCCATGACTTCACATATTGAGATTTGTGTATTAAAAACATTTCCTTAGGAAATGTTTTTAATAGGAAATTGGCAAACCAAACACCTTACGATTCTGTATATATTTTGCGTAAAACTATTTAGATATGTCTCTAAACAGAACTACACTATTAGATTTTACACATTTTTCCAGCTCAAGTGGTTAAAGCTGGAATATTGGGGACTGGAAGATCTTGGTTCAAGCCCCAGCACTGCTAAGCTACCACCATTGGGCCCTTGAGCAAGGCCCCTAACCCCACCTGCTCCAAGAGTGCTGTATCATGGCTGACCCTGTGCTCTGACCCAACCCTCCAAGGATGGGATATGCGAAGAATAAGAATTTCACTGTGCAGTGATGTATATGTGACCACTAAAGACACCTTAAGTTCTTCAATAGGTCATAAAAGATACAGGTGTTACAGCTCTTACCCAAAAATGGGAGCTCTTTCTTAACAAAACACTTGTAGGCTGCACATTGTTTAAGACTTTTGGGGGAAGTTCGAGGAAACTAGAAAGCTGATGATGCCTTTTATTCATGTTTGTTCATTTATTTCTAAATTAAGTTTCTGTCATTCAACACAGTATAAAATACTTGACCTGATTGAAACTGCTTTTTGCAGAAATCCTACCCTGACACACAAGTACAAATTTCACATACTCTATGAATATATTCTGATATATTTTAAAAACATAAACAGTCATGTGTTGCATGGATAGTTGAGAGTTTATTTAATTTAGAAAGAAAGAAAGAAAGAAAGAAAGAAAGAAAGAAAGAAAGAAAGCTGCACCACCTATATATCAAAGTGAACACACCTATTCTCTGAAGCGTTTACTACCTCTTTCGCTGCACTACATTTAGTGTGAAGTGTAAAATGTTGTACACAATAACCAATGTCTAAATATACAATAAAACGTTTATTTATAATTTAGCTTGTGAAATGATTTTATGTTCGCAGAATTTAAGCGTTAGTCCAGATTGTACAATGTCTCCACCTATCGGTGTGGAGGATTATGTGGACTCTGAAAGGCGAATGAAAAAAAGGAAATTGAAATTCATCTGAAACGATAGATAGATAGATAGATAGATAGATAGATAGATAGATAGATAGATAGATAGATAGATAGATAGATAGATAGATAGATAGATACTATATTTCCAAAAGTTCTTCAAAAAACTTCAGAGTCCTGACCTCAACCTGATAGAACACCTTTGGGATGAATTAGAGTGGAGACTGTGAGCCAGACCTTCTCATTCAACATCAGTGCCTGACCTCACAAATGCACTTCCAGAGGAATGGTCAAAAATTCCCATAAACACACTCCTAAACCTTGTGGAAAGCCTTCCCAGAGGAGTTGAAGCTGTTATAGCTGTGAAGAACGGGCCAACTCCATATTACATTCATGTGCATGTAAAGGCAGACGTCCCAGTTTTGGCCTGGCTCACAGTCTCCGCTCTAATTCATCCCAAAGGCGTTCTATCGGGTTGAGGTCAGGACTCTGTGCAGGCCAGTCAATTTCCTCCACACCAAACTCTCTCATCCATGTCTTTATGGACATTGCTTTGTGCACTGGTGTGCAGTTATGTTGGAACAGGAAGGGATCATCCCCAAACTGTTCCCACAAAGTTGGGAGCATGAAATTGTCCAAAAGTGAATAGCAAAACTAAATGACAAATATCTCCTTCGAAAACTTCATCATATAAACAATAAGACATTTTGTTGCATCTGTTGTGCAAAAACACATACAAAGGTTGGACATACAAATCCCTGTGTGAGACTTAGACACGCATAATCATGGAGCAACCAAGTTTATGAATTAAGCGGGGAAAGGAGAAAGCTCTGTCAAACATCTCTAAAACTTTAAAGAAATAATCTCTGTAGATTCTTATTATACCTTGCTGCATTGTGTGATGACTAGCGTCAAGTAAGTGTGAATGATATCCCACTATACCCATTTATTGTGAAATTCCTCTAATATTAGCTCAGAATGAGGGCCAGGGCAGCTGTTTGATTTAACCAAGCTGTAACACCACACACAGTTTCTCTGAAAACATTTATTCAAAAAAATAATGAAGAACTAGACATACGGTCACACAATTTCCTGATCATTGATGCAATAAAGAAAAACATTCTTAAATAAAATGGGGGAAAACAAACCACAAGTTATTAACACAATGGCAGGTCACTGCTGTATCCACATGAATATACAAGCTGTCCCAGTGAGTGTGAGGTGTCCATCCAGGGTAATGTAATGCCACTGAATACACTCGATAATATTTGTAAAGTAAGAAATAGACATATATAAAGTTAGTATCTGTATTTGGTTGAATAGTCTTTTGGAGACACCACAAGACCTCTTCCTTTCCGAGCTCCCCTGTAGACGGTCTCAATAATGTCTATCATCTCCTGTTTGTCCTCCATTGTCCAGTTGATCTTGTTGTTGTTACCAGTGCCCAAGTCAATCATGATGTGCTTGTTCCTGTAGAGAACAGCAGAAATAAGGGTTTAGTATATCAAGTGTCAAGTGACAGGTCACAACAGATCCGTTAAATCATCTCAGACAAAAGCCTGAATGGTCATACCTGACCGTCTTGTGTTATAGATGCGGAGTTAGATATACTGGTCAGGCAAACGCTAATACTGTTATAATAGTTGAAAAAAATATACCGTTAGGCTTGTGCTACGTTTCTACCAACAGCGATTCAACTTAAAGTGACCAGAGATCATGTAGCTTTCAAATTACAGCGAAATAAGCAAAAGCAACAGAAGGTGTATGGGGGTGTGTCTAGCAACTTGAGAAAAGTTGAACTTTATGCAAATATAAAGTGACTTGGTGCAGTAAATACGACAGAGTGTGGCAAAAACCGCACACTGCTTCTTCTTCATCTCGTATATATGATGCAGATGTACATATATGCTGATATGTATACAGAAAGAGCCTTGCTCAGGGGCCCGGCGATGGCAGCTTGGTGGTCCTGTGATCCTAATCACTAAGCCGACACCTTAACCACTGAGCCATCACTTCCCCTAGAACCTCCTGAAAACTATTTTGTCATCAATTTCAATGCTAGATGCTCCAACATTAATACTATAGCAACCAGTAGCAGGAACACTTACTGGGCATGATCATAAAGCTACAGCATGCAGAGACATTCTAGACCACTGTGTGTGTCTAACTTTGTGGCAGCGGTTTAAGGAAGGACCACATAGGTGTAGGTGTCCACATACTTTTGGCCATGTGGTGTCCATTTCCATTTCATTTGAAAGACTGTACAGCTTAAAACACTAATCGGAAATACTAACATCGGCATTGTATGTAGTTACATTTCATGTACATGTTTCTGTAAAAGTTGTATGCTCATCTTTTACTCTTGGAGTTAATGAAACAAAAAAGGGTGTCATGTTACCAAAAATCGTAATGTCCCGAGGGAACTCCTAAAGTAAAAGATGTACCTCTGACTGACACCACAGCCTTAATAGCTGGTGGTTGTTAAAATAATGGAAGGTGTCTGTTATTCAAGTACATGCATTTATTTCAAGCATACCTGAAGAAGAACATGACTGTGCAGGGGTCATACAATTCGTACATCTTGTTGAAATCCGGCACTTCGGTGATATCCACAAGGTAAATCACAGCAAAATTCTTGACCTGTGGGTTAACAGATAAAAAGATAAGCTTCAAATGAAAGAACCTATAGCAAAAATGTGTTTTTCACACATATATTACATCCACCTTGCAGTGTGTTTCCATAAGTGGAATTAAAATTTTATAAATATTTAAATGCATTAGGAAAATCCCTCATTTGACTGCTACACATTATAGGGATATAATATAGGGGTGGTTGTGGCTCAAGTGGTTAAGGCTCTGGTTCGTTGATCAGAAGATCAGGGTTCAAGTCGCCACTGTTGGGCTCTTGAGTAAGGCCCTTAACCCTCTTTGCTCCAGGGGCGCTGTATCATGGCTGACCCTGTGCTCTGACCCCAACCTCCAAGGATGGGATATGCGAAGAAAGAATTTCACTGTGCTGTAATGTATATGTGACAAATAAAGGCTATTTCTATATGGGTATGTTGGTGAACAACTTTACTATTCAACCTAAAGCACTGATTCACCTGTATAATGAATAAACTCTGAAGGAAGCACTAACTTAATCCTTAAAAATCCACCCTGAATGCCATCAGTATTTATTACTAATTGGCCACAGAAGATTTATTTTGTAATGAAACTATGAGCTAATTTGAGTCTCAGAACAATTATTTCGTTTTAACTGCACTGCATTCTGGTTTATTACAAGCCCACTATCTGCAGTCTCCACCAAAGTTTTGGGACACCCCTCCAAATCATTGAATTCAGGTGTTGTTTTTCAGGGGTTGGGCTCGGCCCCTTAATTCCAGTGAAAGGAACTCTTAATGCTTCAGCTTCATACCAAGACATTTCATGCTCTCAACTTTGTGGGAACAGTTTGGGGATGACCCCTTCCTGTTCCATCATGACTGCACACCAGTGCACAAAGCAAGCTCCATAAAGACATGGAGTTTGGTGAGTCCTGACCTCAACCTGATGGAACATCTCTGGGATGAAAAAGAGCGGAGACTGCAAGCCAGGCTAAAACTAGGTTGTCTGCCTTTACATGCACATGAATGTAATATGGAGTTGTCCCACCCTTTACAGCTGTAACAGCTTCAACTCTTCTAAGAAGGCTTTCCACAAGGTTTAGGAGTGTGTTTATGGGACATTTTTGACCATTCCTCCAGACATGTTGGCTGTCATCCCAAAGGTGTTCTATCAGGTTGAGGTCAGGACTCTGTGCAGGCCAGTCAATTTCCTCCACACCAAACTCGTTCATCCATGTCTTTATGGACCTTGCTTTGTGCACTGGTGTACAGTCATGTTGGAACAGGAAGGGGTCATCCCCAAACTGTTCCCACAAAGTTGGGAGCATGAAATTGTCCAAAATGTCTTGGTATGATGCTGAAGTATTAAGAGTTCCTTTCACTGGAACTAAGGGCCCGAGCCCAACCCCTGAATTCAATGATTTGGAGCGGTGTCCCAAAACATATGGCAATATAATGTAGTTCTTTCTTCTTTTTAAATCACAGTGTATGAGGTGCATTTAAAGACCTTTTCAGCAATGCTGTACAAAACTTCATCCATTTTCATGCATGTAGGGTCCCAGTCGTGGCCAAATCTTATAACAAGCACCCGGTCCTCTTCTGATAAAATAGCCTGGTCCACCTGCCAGCCATTATGGAGATGCGGAAGCATGTACGACATCTTGGCTGAAGAGGACTGTTTACCTAAAGGAAAAAACAAGACATTGTTCAATATAAAACAGCTGCTGGCTATTTGTGGTATTGGCATAAATCTGAGTGCTGTCTAAACACGGTGAAACAAATGACCGTAAGTGACTGCAGGTGAAATTTGACTGCGCGTATGTTCGGGGATTTACGGCAACCACCAGGCTTCAGCGGGGAGACTGTTGCTTTGTTTTGCTCATGCATATATCATTAGAAACGTTCAAATGTCTACTTAAATTAACTAGCTAACCCTAACCCTTTAACCTTTTTTAATCAACCTTAATATCCAAGAGAATTGACGTTAGCGATTTCATTTGCATCATTTTCTAGATTTCTAGAGCAAACTCCTTTCAGTTCATATATACGTAGTCTGAATTATTGTAAGTGACAGACCTTTTAAGTGTTCTGCATAATAAATTAACCTAAAATGTTTTTTTAAACAAAATTACCAACATATTATCCAAGGAAAAAGATATAGCGAATTAATAGAGCGTATGTAAACAGCGGTATAATGGATACCGTAAAACCCGGTACATAACCGCAGCAAGGTTTCTGTTGAGGCTGGGAGACAACCGTCCTGAAATTTCTAGAAGGTCTCTCTAAAAAAAAAACTATTTGTAGTCGTTTACGAAAATAATAATTCATACAGTTATCATCACGAGACATAAAGGACTCTTACCTTTAAGCAAAAGAAAGCAGAAAAACGCTTGTTTGCGCCTATATTCCTTTTGTTTAACGCCGAACAAATCGGAACCCAGCCGTTTTCAGACTGCAGCCGCGCTTTCAGGAAGTGACGTCGGCTTTAAACGAAGTAAAGCGTTTCAAACAGTGGCCCGTGCGCGTGACACCGCCTTTCTGTACGGGGTGAAAAGGCAGGATAAGGGGAACAGGCTTAGGATGTTTTGGAGGCAGATGAAGTGCATGGATAAAAGTATCTGTCCATATTTTTAAGGTGTTAAGTGTATTTTTTTATTATTATTATTATTTTGAGACTAAAAGGTTGTCTGTGCACCGACATCCATCAGTCATAAAGGATAACCGGGATTTTACTGTGAGCTCAGAAAAATAAAAGATCTTGCTTACTCAAATTTTCCAGAGACGATTTCATCTGTCCATTTTTCTTTATAGTTTAATAAGACATACGACATATAAAGAAGTGAAGATAGAACACAATATGGTTCTGACAGAAATGGAATCAATGAACTTGACTGGCCTAACCCGAGTCCTGACCTCATCCTGATAGAACACCTTTGGGATGAATTAAATCGGAGACTGTGAGCCATTCCAAAACTGGGATGTCTGACTTCACATGCACATGAATATAATATGGAGTTGCCCCACCCTTTGCAGCTATAACAGCTTCAACTCTTCTAGGAAGGCTTTCCACAAGGTTTAGGAATTTTTGACCATTCCTCTGGAAGCGCATTTGTGAGGTCAGGCACTGATGCTGGACGAGTAAGTTTGACGGCGTTAAGAGTTTTAATATGAATTTTCGATTTTTGGATCTGACGGAGCAAAATATACAAACAAGAAAATAAGAGAGCTGGACAGACTGAAGGACTAAAGTGCTGCTGCATCAATCTTTTTAGTTAGCGATGGAGCAAAGTCTAAATCCCATTGCACCACCATCAGTGGGTAATGTTAACTAAAACTAAACTAGACAATAAGGGCTGTTTTTCTTTGACACACTGTAAGCTCATGCAGTTTCTGTGGTATTAATAAATATATTGTCTATTACACACTGTAGTGTCAGGAATTCATTCAACTCATCCTCCTCATGTGGCCGCCACTCTTTAAGGCTCATTTCTCCAAAGTTTTCTTGCTTCTACCCAGACATCGATCCTTGCTGTGATAAATGTAAAAGTGGAGAGGTGTCCCTCATTCACATGTATTGAACATTTGGAAAAATTCTGGAGGGATTTGTTTCAAACCCTGTCTCACATACTGAATTGCAATCTTCAGCCAGACCCCCTGGTTTCTCTTTCTGGCTTTACTGGAGAGCATGATAGACATCTAACCCCAGCTAAACATCAATTATTGTCCTTTGCATTCCTCCTGGCCAGGCGTTCTCTTTTATTTATTAAGTGGAAGGATGCCACCTCACCTACCCAAACCAGGTGGCTCAGAGATATAATGTCCTGTTTGTCCTTGGAGAAGATTCATTCCTCAATCCGTAATTCAGGCTTGAAATTTCATCAGGTGTGGGAGCTCTTCCTTCACTTTTTTTCATATAGTTTAATCCCCCCTTTAATTTGATTGGTTGGTTTTCACGTGTATGGATTTTTTTGTTTTCATTTTTCCCCCTGAGTCTACTGAATGAAGGACATCAAATTATTACAGGACATTACAGGACATCAAATTATGACACTGTAACTTACCACCCTTAGTTCTTACTTGGCTACAGTAGTGCAGATTCAAACAGGTTACGAAGTCTCTTGAACAAATGTGTTTCTCAGTATAATCTAATATAATACTCCTAATGTTATGTAGTCCTAGTTACACAAGTGCAAGCAGAACTCTTTAGCGTTATTTATACAGATTATGTTTATTTGAGACAGAACTGGAATACAACTGTCCAGAATCTATATCACAAACCTTGACAATGAAAAGTATTAAAATATACAACTATAACCACAAAGAAGCCTTTGTACAAGTGTTTGCTGAAAATGAAGCAAGAGTTGTAAGACTGCATCATTCTGGAAGGTGTCTTCGATAATGTGCCATGTGAAATGAATACAAACTAAAACAGAACATGGACCAAAAATAGTAATTTATTTCAGATTTAAACCTCACAAACAAACAAACAAACAAATAATTATTAAGGACAAAGCTAGCAACAGAGCCAATGCTAGTATAATTTTATCACAGATCCCTAGCAGGTGTAGGCTGACCTAAGTTTAAACATGACGCAAGTCGACTGTGGCACTGACAAATGCTGACTAGACGGTCCACTTACTCTCTCACCAGTTCTGCAAGGAGTGGGCAAAAATCCCCAAAGACAGATGTGAGAGACTGGTCAGTGGTTACAGAAGACGTTTGGTTGAAGTAATGGCTGCAAAAGGAGGTGCCACAAGCTACTAAATAAAAGGCTTCACTTACTTTTGCACAAACAATAATTCAAACTTTCTTGTATTTTACTCGCAAAATTCCCTCTAAATAAACATATGCAATTGATCAACATACATCTGACATTTAATTTATAAAAATCAGGTGATGATAAAATAAGAAAATCAAGGTAAAACAACAGAAAAGCTTGAACAGCCCAAGGGGTTCACAAACTCTTTCAAGCAGCACTGTATATAATATATATATATATATATATATATACAGTATATATATATATTTTCTTATTTTATCACCACCTGCTTTTTATAAATTAAATGTCAAGATATATACAGTATCTCACAAAGTGTCTACACCCCTCACATTTTTGTAAATATTTTATTATATCTTTTCATGTGACAACACTGAATAAATGACAACACACAGTCAACACACAGCCAAGTCTAAACCGTTGGCAACAAAAGTGACTACACCCCTAAGTAGAAATGTCCAAATTGGGCCCAATAAGCCATTTACCCTCCCCGGTGTCATGTGACTCGTTAGTGTTACAAGGTCTCAGGTGTGAATGGGGAGCAGGTGTGTTAAATTTGGTGTTATCTCTCTCACACTCTCTCATACTGGTCACTGGAAGTTCAACATGGCACCTCATGGCAAAGAACTCTCTGAGGATCTGAAAAAAAGAATTGTTGCTCTACATAAAGATGGCTTAGGCTATAAGAAGATTGCCAAGACCCTGAAACTGAGCTGCAGCATGGTGGGCAAGACCATACAGCGGTTTAACAGGAAAGGTTCCACTCAGAACAGGCCTCGCCATGGTCCACCGAAGAAGTTGAGTGCACGTGCTCAGCGTCATATCCGGAGGTCGTCTTTGGGTATGAGTGCTGCCAGCATTGCTGCAGAGGTTGAAGGGGTGAGGGGTCAGCCTGTCAGTGCTCAGACCATATGCCGCACACTGCATCAAATTGGTCTGCATGGCTGTTGTCCCAGAAGGAAGCCTCTACTAAAGATGATGCACAAGAAAGCCTGCATACAGTTTGCTGAAGCAGACTAAGGACATGGATTACTGGAACCATGTCCTGTGGTCCGATAAGACCAAGATAAACTTATTTGGTTCAGATGGTGTCAAGTGTGTGTGGTGGCAACTAGGCGAAGAGTACAAAGACAAGTGTGCCTTGCCTACAGTCAAGCATGGTGGTGGGAGTGTCATGGTCTGGGCCTGCATGAGTGCTGCCGGCATTGGGGAGCTACAGTTCATTGAGGGAACCATGAATGCCAACATGCACTGTGACATACTGAAGCAGAGCATGATCCCCTCCCTTCAGAGACTGGGCCGCAGGGCAGTATTCCAACATGATAACGACCCCAAACACACCGCCAAGATGACCACTGCCTTGCTAAAGAAGCTGAGGGTAAAGGTGATGGACTGGCCAAGCATGTCTCCAGACCTAAACCCTAAGGTGGGGGAGCGCAAGGTCTCTAACATCCACCAGCTCTGTGATGTCATCATGGAGGAGTGGAAGAGGACTCCAGTGGCAACCTGTGAAGCTCTGGTGAACTCCATGCCCGAGAGGGTTAAGGCAGTGCTGGAAAATAATGGTGGCCACACAAAATATTGACTTTGGGCCCAGTTTGGACATTTCCACTTAGGGGTATATATATATGTACTCAGTACTGTATCTATTGCACCAATTCACTAAACTACAAACAGCTGTAGGAAAGACATTTACATTTGCAATATTTACTGTCCCGTTTCACCCAAATGAGGATGGGTTCTCTGTGAAAAGGGACTAACTGGTGTCATCAACACAAATCAGTGTTGATTGGATGTGATGAATAGGATGTGATGAAATGAGGTTAATAAGCGTCTGTAATAAGCATCCAGGTATAATCCTAAAAACGTTTAAAAAAAAAAAAAAAAAAAAGTGATGTCCTCTTGGATCTGATGCCTCGGTGTCATTCTGTCATTTATATGTTGCTGATAGTCCTGTTGAAGTATCGTGCCCATGACAGCTGGACAGCTGGATCGTTAGGTTACAAAACCTGTGGGACCATTTGGTTTCTCCTGAACTTGAAGGAGAATAAGCCCCTCCACCACAGCAAGGTGTGGTCCCAATAGGGAGGTTTGAATCATTCATATAATGCCTCTAGGCAAAAAAAACCTTGTTATAAAATGCTGAAGCAAATTCAGCTTCCAAATGAGAAAACAGCAAACCCCAGCGATGAGGGTTATGATGTACAGGGTCCAGCAGGTTTTGGATTCTGAAGCTGCAATGCCATTGAGAAAGTATTACAGTTATTTCACAGTCATCACAACACACTTTATCAAGATTTATACCTTGAAACCTTTCCAGAAGGTTAAATGTTAAATAGATCCGACAGTGCAGAGTGTATTAAGTGAAAGTGACCCTTTTTCCCACTTATTTTTTCCACGCTTATTTTCAATAACAACAATGCCAATGACTCGAGGCATGTATTAGCATTTGAACTGTTCTTATGAAACATACAGATTACATTATTAGATTATTAACACACTGTTACAAATCAACATTAGGATAAACTCAAAACCTTACAGTGTAATAACTAGATATAGATTAGGTAACTTTTATTTGCTATTACTGTAAACGCCACATAAAATGAGAAAAATTGATGGTGACCTGCTCCACGTGAAGTTTGTAGGTTTTGGATTAGCATCTGCTTCACACTGAAATTCACGAGTTTCCCCTTGATCACCTGCCGAAATAATATAAACCACCTGAGGAGGATCTGAGAGAAAAAATAAAAAGAAACATTAAAACTTTACACAATGTTCTGTTTCATTCTTCATTAGCATCCGAGATTCATTTTGCTTTGTATTACTGGTTCTTTCATCGTTCATTTTCAGAGTAATTAGAATTAGAAGTGAATTAGAAACTTGTTTAAACGAACAAAAATATACTTTTGATGATTATAAGTTTCTGCATACGAATAAAGAACTTGGCATCTTACAGTGAACATTCAAAGTGTAGCTCAGTTTCAGTTTCTCCTTCAGACCAGGGTGTGTAACTACACACTGAACCTTCTTCTGGTTTAGATCTTTGGTTGCATTTCTAATCAGGCCGCTTTTAACAGTGTATCTTCCTTCAGAGGCCACAGTGACAGAATTTTGTACCTTCACCGATTTGTTTAAAACACCCAGACTCCAAGACAATTCTGATGCAGGCTTTGCATTGGCGGCAGTGCAGGTTGCTAAAACCACATCAATGTCACCAGCAACAGCAGGAACATCAGTGCTCACACTGACAACAGGAGGAACTAAAAAAAAACATGAACAAATCAAAAATGTTGTTCAACAAATCCACATTCTGTAATGTCTTTCATTAATATGCATGTCTGACCCTGATTATTCATGCAATTTAGTACATGGTTTTATTTTACTCTATGTGGCTGGATCCTGTAATGGATACCTAGTTTTACATAGAAAATGGTGGGATCCCATTTGAGTTTGGCTCCTCTGACATCTAGGCACAACCTTACTCATCAGGAATATAAATCTACAGCTGGATTTTTTCCTATAGCTACTTTGTGCCATTGTTAAAAGCTATCTATGGTTAAAAGCAATTTGTACCCCATATGATACATTTGAGACACCGGTGCTTAAGAAATAATGAAATGTATTTCATCTACTTCGTGGTCGAATTACATAATTCATATTCAATAGGATTCCAGTATGGTGGATGATACGTTTTCCGATACTGCAAATAAATACGAAGATGTGCCATCAGGTTCCATTTTCAACCGATTAAAACATTCAACAATATAAAAGTACCATGAATAAAATGATGGTATTTGCACGATTCATTCATACTCCAGGTCAAAAAAGTTTAACACACAAGCCTTTTCCTATTCTAGCAGTCTTGTCAATCACACAGCTGTATGTAGGTCTAGATGTGATTTTTGTATTGTTTATATATTTACTGTATTAACGCTGATGTATTTGCCAATAAAACAACACAGTTTTTAAGCTGATGATATCCTAAGTCTGTGACCTATTGAACCAGTGTTAATGTATTCATTGATAGAGACTTCTAAGCACTTTTGTACGTCTGGATGAGTGTGTTTGCCAAATGCCAGAAATGTAATGAAAATGTATTTCACACATTTTGGCACATTAGGCACTAAATGTACTCGCAAACACCAGAGCTTAAAGATTTGTGGGAAACTTCTGGCTAGAGATGGCACCTTCAGTGTGGAAAATAGAGGCCCAGCCGATTCCCACAGAAATAATTAACCTCCTAAGACCTGAGCTTGCATTTTAGATTTCTTCTACCTATTTGGGGTTAGGAGGAACCAATAAATATAATAACCAGATATTATCTTTGAACAGGAAGCCACTTCCTTTGTGTACAACAGGTTCCAGGTACAAAGAATGAAGTATTATGGTGCACACAGCTTCGATGGATGCAACTGTAATCATCTTAAGCTCTCTCTAAAATTCACTGAGGAATTTCTGAGTATGGATGGACTATTAGCATGATCAGGCAAATTTGCACTAATTTGATTAAGTCAAGTTATATAGACTACCAAATTATGTTAGGGCTAATTTTTGTGATGATATTCAGGGAAACCATTTAATCAAATATCTAATCAGGATAGTACATAACAAAAATACAACATATTGTAAACATGCCAGGGGAAGTCCACTCACCACCAGCCATACACTGTTTCACTGAAAGCTCAGTATTCGGTGCTCAAAACAGAACTGACCCATTAGTATCCTATCTCCCAGTCTGACCTATTGTTGGAAAGCCTACTATTTTACTTGTTTTGTAGGACTGGACTGAGTCTCTGTTTAAAGACCACAGTTTCACAAAGAGATTGTTCTTCTCTGCCCAGCACAACCAATTTTTTAACTTCTCTGCTCTTTCATTTAATTGGTTTGCAGTTTGAGATTCATTTTATTCGAGTTGGGCAGAGTCATAAAAATGCTAGAGGGTAAATGCGTTTCCATACATTGTATACAGCATACCTTTTTATACCCCTTGGCCTCTCTGTAGAACAATAGAAAATGTTGACCAGGTGGTACTATCTATCTATCTATATATATATATATATATATATATATATATATATATATATATATATATATATATATATATATATATATATATATGTGTGTATGCAGGAAGGTGTAAGTGGGGGGAAAAAAACAAAATACAAAATTGTATACTCTGAATGTTATTTCCTAAACATCTATGAATTTATCAAAATATCTACAAAGAATTTTACCTTGTATCGTGAGACGAACTTCTGCTTCATAAGATCCACTTGGAAATACATTGAAGAGGCAGGTGTAGATTCCTTCATCTAATATAGTAAGATTATGTAGAAGAATTGAACCGTCCAGTCCTGTGTAGCTCCCTGCAAATCTTACTCGATCCCTCAATCCGTTTATATATTCCTGTTTGCCACCTGATGTGATAACCAAAAGATCTGTAATAGATGGCTTTTCCTTTGTTCACCTTTGCCACCTAATACTTGTCAGCAGAGGCTCTGCTGTCTCGACCACTTGACAGAACAACTCTGCATCATCTCCTGCTGTCACAGTCACATCCCTACCAATGACCCTTATGGCTGTATTTAAAAAAAGGGGGGGGGGGTATTTTAATAATGTAATTATTATATATGAAATATGAACTATGATGTTTACACCATGAGAATGTTGTTGTTTTCCTCCAGAGAGCTTACTCTGCATTGTGCACCTCTACTGTGCAGTGAACCAATCAGAATTCCAGTGAATGCTTACTGGTTACTTAAGTCTGAGCTTGTACCATGTAAGGTTTACTTTTCTTCTAGGAGTTTTAGTAAAGGTGTCAGAGCAATTTTGTCTCGAGTAATGTGATTCTAGTCTGTGCTTTGGCTGGGTCAGTCATGGACGTCCAGAAACTTGTACCATAGCCATACCAGTGTTGTCTTTGCTGTGTGAATTGGCTGACTGTCATTCAGAAAGTGGGGCAACTTCATATTAATGCCCATGCTTTTGGAGCATATGTCCACCAAGTTCACATACACCCACCAATCACTTTATTCGATACAACTGTTCACTTATAGTTATCCAATCAAATGGCAGCAGTGCAATACATACAATCACACAGGCGCAGGCCGGTAGCCTCCAGTAACGTTCACATCAACCATCAGAATGGGGAAAAAATGTGTGATCTCCGTGCTTTTGAGCATTGCATGACTCTTATTGGCAGACAGGCTGGTCTGGATATCTCTGTAACTACTGATCTCCCCAGATTTTCACACACAACTGCATTTAGAGATTACTAAGAATGGTGCAATAAAGAAAAAAACATCCAGTGAGCAGCAGTTCTGCAGATGGACTGAATAGACAGGAAGAAAGCAGTAACAGGGTGGGAAGTGTCAGTGATTCCGGAAGCGATCTGGAAATGGAGGAAGAAGCAGTGGGAAGTGGAAACGGAGGGAGCGGAGGCAATGAGTGGAATATAGTTGAAAACAGGGGGGGGGGGGGAACTGGGGTCAGGTCTCAGATTCTGACAGTGAAAAAGGAAAACACCAAATTAGGAGAAGAATGGAAGAACACAAGGTATTGATAAAATTTAACTCTGAGCCTATATCTGCAATAAATCCATTCAAGTTAATTAAAGAGATCAATGACGAGATAGGACAGATTCACAGTGCTAAAACGCTGAGAGATGGGAATCTGTTAATGTTTTGCATAGACAGCCGGCAGCAAAAAAGGCGCTTGGGCTAATGATGATACTAGAGCTGGGTAAGAGGAGTGATATCTGGAATTCCGACTGATATGTCAGCAGAAAGAATTGAAAAGAAAATCTCAGGAGCAGTAGTAAAGGAGGTGAGAAGCCTTTATGTAAAAGTTAAAGAAAGGAAGGAAAGCCTATCAGTGATGGTTCTTTTTGATGAGGAAAAACTGCCTGTAAAGCATAAACCTGGGCTATATGAGGTTTGACCATATGTACCTCCCCCGTTAAGATGTTATAAATGCCAAAGATATGGACATGTAGCGGCAGTCTGTAGAGGAAAGCAAAGATGTGCAAGATGTGGAGGGTAACATGATTATGGTAAATGCGAACAAGTCCTAAATGTTGTAATTGTGGGGGACAGCATAGTGCAGGGTACAGAGGATGCCAGGAGAGACAGAAAATGGTGAAGGTACAAAATGTCAGAGTAGGAGAAGGATTATCATATGCAGAGGCCCTGAAGAAAGTTGAAAAAGAAACGAGAGCCAAAGATAATGGAAAGAGCTGCAACTAAAGGCGTGGAAGAAACTGAGAGAAATCCACTGGAGGTGGACAAAATTTCATTCATAGCAGAAGTAGTCAATTTTCAGCTCAAACAGATAGCAGGACTGAGAGAATTAAAATTATTGTGAAAGCAGCAGAAAAGTATGTGAGATTAGAAGGAATCAGTATGGAGATAGTAAATGAAAGACTTAAGGCACAAGTAGGAAACTCCCAGACCTGTTGTGGCTATTAATGGCCCTGACAATAATACAATTGAATGCAAGAAGTTTGATTGCAAACGGGCAGGAATTTAAGAATTTCATCATAAATCAAGATAAATGTCCAAACATAATCTGTGTTCAGGAATCCTGGCTTAAACCATACTTAAATTTCACACTTCAGGGATATATTGCAATTCGTAGAGGCAGACAAGGTGGAAATGGTGGGGGAATAGTCACTTTTATCAAACAAAATACCAGTGGTGGAGGTAACAAATTACAACTACTCACGTTACTGTAATTAAGTACATTTTTTGGGTATTTGTACTTTTAAGAGTATATTTTTAAGTCTGTAATTTTACTTGTACTTAAGTACAAATTAAGCCAAGTAATTTACTTCGTTACTTTTAAAATCCCAGTTCGTTACTGAGTACACCTGCAGTTTGAATTAATATTTCAACCAATGACCGGCATTTCGGTAGCCAATAAAAATATCTGTTTATAAAATGATAGCAGTGCGCTATTATGATAATCATCATGCAAATTACAAGCACATTTATCATCATTGTAATACAGACTGTATTAATTAATTCCTAGTTAATATTGCTAAATTGTTTTTAATTGTTAATTGCTGAACTTATCAGAGCCCTGCAAAATGGCCTGCAGAAACATTTTGGACAGATGATGGAGGATCCAGAGCTGGCTGCTGCTGCAGTCCTCTTACCCAAATTCAAGACCTCCTGGACTGACAAACCTGATATAATAGAGGCTGGTAAGTTCAAATTTACATTATCCAGTTTGTTGCTATGGCTGCACATCTGTATAAGTGTGTATACTTTATTACATCTCAGTCAAGGCAAACCTAAAATGTTACAGGACTCAACAAAATATTAAAGTATTTAGCTGGATCTGTGATTTAATTTATTTAAGTGTGGGTATTTAAAAATACTGATATAAATTTGAGTATTTGTGTTCCAATTACAGCCTTAAAATACTTGAAAAATCATCTTGAAACCACGGAGCATGAAGGTGAGCATCAGCAAAGAGATTTCTTCGCCAGACCACTCTATACAAATTTGCAAAGTCCGGTTGGGCTTGATGGTTACCTTGCATGTGCTTTGGACAGCATGGATCTGCTTCACTCCTTCCCAGCCATCAAGAAACTGTCTATAAAGTTAAATACAGCTCTGCCTGCCTCAGCTGCATGCGAACGGCTTTTTCGCTGTGCTGGTCTACTGTTCACGTCTAAAAGAACCCGGATAGACTCTGTGAACTTTGAAAATCAGCATTTATATTATAAATACTTTACTGTATTGCAGGAACCAGAATGGTCAACATGATTGTGAAAGATTACCCGCCATTTACAGTTGTTGAAGATGTTGGATTTAGGGTATTTGTTGGAATTTTAGACCCAACCTACATTATTCCCTCCCGCCAGTCGTTAAAGAAAACGGTTGAGGATAAATACAAGAAGGCCAAAGAGAAGGCAAAAGAAGAGGTGAAAAAAAGGTTAAAGCTGTAAGCTTCACATCAGATATGGATGCGTATCTGGTAGTGACATGTCATTTTATAAATGAAAAGGGTCAGCTATCCACAGTTCAACTCGGTGTTGGAAAGTTTCCAAAAAATCATACATCCGAGAATATAGCTGAAGTGAAGACAGCTTTGATGGAGAACAAAGTGCAATGCCTTGTAACTGATGCTGCTGCCAATATGGTAGCATGTGCCAGCATTCTTAAGCTCCGCAACACAAACTGCATAGCACATGCACTATATCTAAAAGGCCATGGAACAAACATCAGGACTTGAGGATATCTGAGAGAAGGCACGGAAGATTGTGGCTCATTTCAAGTCCAGTACAACAGCAAGAGAAAGGCTATTGCTGTTACAAAATCAAATGGCCAAGCCAAATCATAAGTTAATTCAAGAGGTGGACACTCGTTGGAACAGCACTTATGTCAGGTTAGAACACTGCAACAATAAACTATATTTATTTTGACTATATATACGCCTACACAAGCCTTGCCTATGAAGTCATCCGTTAAGGATTAGGATAAAACTCTCTGTAAATAAGGCTGCAAGTGTGATCAAATCAGATTCACGTGAATTTCTACAGTACAAGTTAATTCATCCCATTTATCAGTTCTTTCCATAGATTCATTTATTCATATAGTGTGTGGGTACACCAACACTGACACATGAAACAATAATCATTTTTATCGCCAGTTTTGTTTTAAGAGCACAAAGTGGTTGATTTATTACATGTAAAAATCAGAAATGGCTGCTTCTGTAGGGGCCCAACGGCAGCTATTAAACGTTTTGACCACAAGATGTCGCTACTGTGAACTGTGTTGAAAAGCTTCGAGTACTGAACCATTTTATGATACAGTTGAGGGGAAAGCCTTCATTTCACCATCACTACTTTTTCCTTCTTCTTCTTCTTTTTCTTCTTCTTCTTCTTTTTCTTCTTTGTATTTATTGGCGGTCGGAAGAACAACTTAAATAGTGCATTTCAGCCACCCACTTCATACAGCACAGCATGAAGCAGTGGAAGCAGGAGGAGAGAAATTTATATATATATATATATAATATGCCTCACACCTGGGTTCGAACCTCACTCCCGCTCACTGTGTGTGTGGAGTTTGCATGTTCTCCCACGTTGGCTTTCCTCTGGGTGCTCCAGTTTCCTCCCACAGTCCAAAGACATGCTTCTAGGCTGATGGAGTGTCTAAATTGCCTGTAGGGAGTGATTGCATGAGTGAATGAGTGTGTGCCCTGCAATGGGTTGGCCTGCCTTGATGCCCGATGATGCTTGAGATAGGCACAGGCTCTATATGACTCAGGTCAGTCAGATACAGGGTCAGATATAGGCTCAGGTCAGTCAGATAAAGGGTCAGCTCAGTCAGAAACAGGCTCAGGTCAGTCAGATAAAGGGTCAGCTCAGTCAGATACAGGCTCAGAGGCAGCAGGATCAGAGACGGACACATGCACTGATCAGGACATGGCCAAGTGCATGCTGGTGGTGTAATGAAGCATAGATCCCCCATGCAATGTTTTCAAGATGACTATTAATAAAAGCTAGATTTGCAGTTTTCTATAAGTATATGAAAGTCTGCTGCATTATTCTTTATGACATTCTTAGTTCTTTCCCCGATATTTTCAGGAGGCAGACCGCCTGTGGAAAAGAAGAATAAACACTGCTTTCAGAAACCAAGAAAGATTTAGTCTGAATGTTCAGGGCTGCCATTACAGTAGTAAAAATATTGATGGATTTGTAAAATACAGTTCTTTTTGAATGATGTTTTGAAAGTATTTGACTCTTCTTGTCAGAGTCAGAAAACTCAAAATAACTTATAATTATAATTATAACTTAATAATTTATTTCTAGATTCTTCATTTCTGCCTGTGTGCTACAGTCAGATCAACATCATTATGTAGTTGCCTGCCATAAAAGCTGCAGAAGGATTTAGGATTATTAGCAGAGAGATGCTATAAATGTAATTAAAACACATTTATTCCAGAATTTGCTGCACATCTAATAAGTACAGATCTTGTCCCATGTCTCAGGATGTGTGGCCACAGCATCCTCTAAGTCTCTGTAAGCACAACCCCAGCACTCTGCTCCTCTAGGAAGAAAGCAATGCAATCCACACCTGCACAAAACAACTGGGACATTTAAGAACCATTTTAAACATATTACAACTGATTCATTGGACAATTATGGCATATAACTAACGTATACACTGATATCGATTACATGTAATTGTGCGTAATCACCCAATTCACTTGGAGTCATGCGTCAGTGACATCACTTTCCTGATTGGCTAGAGATGGGCAGAAGGTTGAGAAGCAGTGGACCAATGGAGACTTAAGATCTTAAGATATTATTTTGTAAGAGTTTTGTTATTATTTTGAGACTAAAAGGTTTTAATAATAAATCTACTGTGTATTACACACTGCACACTCCAGGCCTGTAGTTTCAAGGGATTCTCTGTTTCAAAACACCACACTAACATCTTATTTCCAGTGTTTTACTTCCAGTCAACATCAGTCCAGTGACCAAATATCATCCATCAACCCAAACAGAATGTTCTAGAAATTCCAAATTATTTACACATTTACACATACAGTGTATAAAACAATAAACACGGCTCAAACCAAATAAGACAAGCCTGAAAACATTGTGTGCCTACATTAGCCTTCACTGTGTGCCTACATTAGCCTACAATGTGTGCCTACATTTATCATTGTAAAAACACATATTAATAAATCATGCATATAATCAGCATTGATACAGACTCATACTACATTCTTGACAGAATTGTGTCTTAAACCCGGTATTCCAGAGCATTAGCCGGTTCACAGATGTGACACAGTTTTTGACTATTATTCTTAAGTGAATACTAGCCCAAAGCCCAGACCTCAATAAGAGAAAACTCTAAAGGTTGAAAGAAAACCACGAACAGTCCTCTGGGAAGGAAAAATGGAACAAAACGACTTACAATCCTGCAACATAGGCTTCGGATCAATGAGCCAGCACTTTAGATGAAATACTGAAAGTGTCTCAGGTGTGGGGGTACACATGATTCGATATATACATTACATTTCAGCCAACACACTAAAGGAGTATGCATTTTAACTTAAAGAGCTCTAAATAAAATACATAATATGGAAAGTTTACAAAAAGGTCAAATAAACCACACCACAAAATATTTGTGGAGTATAATGCTCTAAAATATGTAATAAGCAGTAATACAGTTTTTTGTACACTGTTTTGTGAAGGATGATGATCTCGTCAACTCATCCATGTGCCCATTCTCTTGCCCATGGCAAGCACCAAAGGACAGAAAGGCTGACACACGCATACATGCAATACCCCATTGCCTTAAGTTCAACTCAGGAATTAATCTGTTACACTATCTTTAAAAAAATACCTTTTCACAAGGCGTTCAGATGAAGAAAAGAAAAGAATTAAGGAGCTTGGAGAAGATCGACCCAACTTGCACCTTCAGCAGCAGTCAGGTGATGGTGTTGGAGCTTCCACTCGGTGCTTTTCCAGCACTTCTTATTGAATGCATTGGCCATGATGTCAATGGAAAAGAGCCTGGTGACTGAGATGACTGACTTTAACCAGAAGGTCAATGAGAAATCTGCAAGCCAGACAGAAATTTCTTTCAGAATACTGCCACTTGCCTGTGATTAGGCAACTTTCCAGTGTGTGTATTTTTAATGATTACCTTCATTAATGATAATAAACCCACATTGAACTCAAATTCACCGATTCATAGTACATTTATTGCATGCTTTAATAGTTGACTTTAACAGTAACATTTTCAATATTTTATCTTAGCAGTAATGATACATAATCACCTGATAAATGCTTATTTACAGTCCTGCAGTTTGATTTTAAGTTTGTTTGCGCCCCCCAAAAACTTTTAGCACCAGATTGACTGTATTAAAAATGTGGTCACTGTCGCAAAATAAACCCCATTATATTAATACAAAAGACGCCAAATCACCCTGTCAGCATTTTCTGTTTGATAACGATCAGCTTACTGTACTTTGTCTTTTATTAAACGCTGACTGTGACTGAACTGAACATGTGACTGAAATCAACCATGACCAAAGCGAACAGAGACCGACTGGACAGACTAATTGGAGAAAACCTGAGAAACATATTAAACCATACGTAAAAGTTACCTAGCTCTTTGTATGGTGTCTGTCTTCCCATACTTGATAATGTACTAATGTGTACTTTCCATCCCAAGTCCGTGATGACCGTTGACGTTTCTCTCTGACGCTGAACTCCTTCAAATCGTGAACTCCAGCAGCAAACTGGAACTAAACCAATTGCAAGACATCTTATAGGGGGGATACCTGGGGTGGCCAGTCGGATTTATTTGCCACCCCTGGCCACCACGTAGACCCGCCCCTGCTTCTTGGATTTGCACTCCCCATGCCCTCAATTAAATCAATCAATAAATCAGTTATTAGGCAAATTACCTTGAGAGTGTGGGCTCAGTTCAGAAAGTACAGTGGTTCTTTGGGCTTTTCCCTCCTCAGCCTTATCGTCTCTATCCATCTCTTTCAACCATTTTTACACGATTCAGTATTTCAAGAATAGCACAGTAAAGGCTTTGAAAAGATCTTTTTATTGATCATCATTTGAACAGCTGTCCGAAAGGTTTAATCTATCCAAATCTTACTTTTTCAGATATTTGCAAATGAGACACTTCATTAGATCTTTGATACCAAACCTCCCTGTGGCTCCTGATGCAAATATTATAGACAATCTCCTCTATCTGTCCCCGCTGCGTAAAGGCCTAATATCCACTATTTATGGCATATAATTGGGTTTGAGTTATACCATTTTGAGTAAAATTAAAACTGGAGAGACCTAAATCTGACATGGAACTCGATTCTCAAGCTCGTCAACTCATCCTTCTCATGAGCCCGCCACTCTTTAAGGCTCATTTCTCCAAAGTTAAGCTTTCTTGCTTCTACCCAGACATCGATCCTTGCTGTGATAAAGGTAAAAGCAGAGAGACGTCTCTCATTCATATGTATTGACCATGCCCTAATTTGGAGGGATGTCTTTCAAACCCTGTCTTACTGAACATACTGAATTGCAATCTTGAACCAGACCCCCTGGTTGCTCTTTCTGGCTTTACTGGAGAGCATGATAGACATCTAACCCCAGCTAAACATCGATTATTGTCCTTTGCATTCCTCCTCGTTTATTTATTAAGTGGAACGATGCCACCTCACCTACCCAAACCAAGTGGCTCAGAGATATCATGTCCTGTTTGTCCTTGGAGAAAATTAATTCCTCAATCCGTAATTCAGGCTTGAAATTTCATCAGGTATGGGGGCTCTTCCTTCACTTTTTTCATATAGTTTAATTCCTCCTTTTATTTGATTGGTTGGTTTTCACATGTGAAATTTGTTTTCATTTTTCCCCCTCTTTCTTTGCACACAAAACCCAGACCTCTTTTCTTTCTTTAATCATGTGTGGTGTCTAGCCTCTCTTAGACATGTAAGGCTGGCTTGGAGTTGGAGTTGGGTGGGGGGGGTGGGGTATATGGGTGTGTATAAGGGGTTTATAAAGCCAGATAATACAAGAGTTCCTTGAAATTCATACTACACGTTTATCTTGTATGTCATGTCTCTGTTTCAAAATCTATTGAATCAAAAGAGCTCTAAATAAAATACATAACAGGGAAAGTATACAAAAAGAACAATTAAGGCCAAATAAACCACACCATAAAACATTTGTGGAGTAAGTGCATTATTCTCCAGAATATGTTATAAACAGTAATACAGTCTTTACAATGGTTTGTGAAGGATGAACATTCAAACACCAAACATCATACAAACTCATAAAGGAGTTCACTAATTAAATTTAACTCAGAAAAATGGGGCTACAAAAGATTTTTCTTGACAGGACAGGTTCTCTGAAAATTGACCTATATTAACAGACTTTTTGCATTAATTTGAGGAGTGTATTTCTCCATGTGTTGTCACTTTTGAGCTTTCTCTAACCTTCGTAAGGTGCTAAACATTCGTCAATCTCTTCATCTTCGTCCGCGTTTACGTTTCTTTCTTCGGGTTTCCACGGTTCCGGTTCCGTGGATGGCTTTTCCGGTTCTATTTCAGGAATGAACAGGTTGTGTTTCACTTTCATCAGCTCCGACATTTTGAAGCCTAACAAGACCGCAGCCTTGTTTCGCTGCAGTTGCTTCATACACCTGGTACGTTTAGAGCCAAACTGGCAGGCAACTTCGGTTTTGTTCAGCAGCAACCGGTTGCTCAGGGCAATCATCTCCTTCTTGAGCGGGTACGGCTGGATGTTGAAGTATTTGTTCACGAATTCCCGGCGAGCCTCGAAGGAGCGTAATTCCATCCCGGTAGGATCCAGAGCAAACTGCACGTTGGAATCGTCCATCATTTCAGCTGCAGGAGAAGTGCACTTCTCTTTGTCTGACCTCTTTTTTCTTGCTAGTCTGGCCTCTCTATCCCTCTTATTAGCTTCTATGGCCTCTTTCACAGCCAGCTCCAACCTCAACTTGCTCTGCATTTCTACATCTGTCTCTTGAGATTGAGCCGCTGGAGCCGTCGCTTGGACTTGTCCTGGGACCGGAGCTGTAGTCTGTCTTGCTGGGAATGAGATTAAACCTTGGCTCTTTCTTGGGCTAACGTTCAGTCCACAACTTACCCTTTCAGAATCTTTGAGGGTTTTGGGCGCAGATCGACATCTGGATATGTGGACACTGATGGCTTTGACCGTTGTTTTGCCCGTGTATACCCCACCACAGTAGATGCACTTGTAGGCTGGCATTTTAAGTATGGCATGGACGGTAGGTACAATGAAGTGCTTTTCTCTAAGATGCACCTGATAGCACTCCATGTTCAGCAGCTTCTCAGAACAGAAGACGCAATCTAAGCTGTCGGGCTTGGGCACAGGCATCTTGCATACAGTCTGCGGCGTCATAGGGGACAACTTCAAAAAGATCAGATCAAGAGAATTAGTAACTAGGGCCAAGTTAAGCTCTTTCTCTCCCATCATCTCTTTTGGGGCTGTGGTGTTTATGTCGAAATAGGGAAACAGGAGGTGGCCAGACTCGTCGGTATAAAGACGATACTCTCGTCTCATGAAGTCGCAGTTGGACTTTTGGGTTGGATTGTGTTCGACTTGAATATGCGCAACCAGCTGTTTGATGGAATAGAACATCCCAGGACAAAATAAGCAGTTCAAACCATGAATCAGATGTTCAAAAATACCCTTTTCCGACAGCAAGACTTTACACATCAGGCATTTTACTGTCTTGTCAGGCATTTTTTTCAAAAAAGGTGCTCGGGCAGCCAGACCTAGCTTTGACTTCTTGGATGAGTCTTTATGGATCTCCACATGGGAGTCATATATATTGGATGGGAAAAGCTCGTTACAAATGGGGCAGGTGACCCATTTCTTGGTCTGCTTGGAATCTTGGGAATTTTGCTGATGTATGCCATTGTTCTGGGACACTGGTAAAGGTGCTTTGCTGACTACTTGGACATTGTTTGCCTGGAGAGACAAAACTTGTAAAGGTGCGAGGGTGTAGGTAGGCAGCCCATCGACTTTGTTACCTGTGGGGATCAGATGACTCAAAAGGGACTGGGAAGTAAGCATGGTACCTCTAGGGGTAGGTTGATTCAAGGGGAACCTTGGAGCAACAATCATTGGCTGTGGTGGAGGCCCCCTTATAGTTGGGACATTAAACTGTACCCCGGGTGGAAGCAGAACTTGACGCGGTGGAGGATGAAGAGGACCTGGGACTCCAACCCTGACTGGCTGTTGCCGTGGAATAACCGACTGAAGTGTCGGGGCAGGAGTCGTCCCTCCAACATTAGGCAGCGTTGCGGAGACAGTTCTTGGAGCTTGAACACTCTGAATAGTCAGTGGTTGACCAGGCTGCAATAAACCCTTTGCCTCAGCACTGGCAAGTTGCACCAGGGCAGAGGCTTGAACCGGAAGAACTGCCGTATTAGGAGGAAGTAATCTAGGTCCACCGTTAGCCAAAACTGGCAAGACTGTGCCTGGAGCTGGTACAGGAGTCAGTATAGGTTGGCTAGGTGGTCCTGCTATAACAGGACTACCTTGGATCTTTGGTGCTAGAGAGAGAGCCGGCTTTTTAGTGTCAGTTTCAAAAATGAGAGAGTTTATGTGCAAATCCAATTCCCTGTGCTTGTCAGAGGTCAGTATGTGATATAGCAGGTGCTCGGAAGTGTCTGCATTTGCACCACAGACCTTACAATAAAATTTCCTGTACATCTGCCCAAGGGCCTTCAAGTCAGTGTCTGCTCTTTGTCCAGCAAAGCGATTCAACAGTACAGTGTAATGATTAATGAGAACATGCTTCCTCATGCTGTACAAGAGATCATCACGAACGGGGCATTTTCGGCACTGAAATGTGTGACCGCTTAATGCTTTGGCAGACAGGGGTGTCACGGTGTCAGATTCTGGCTTTTGGTTTTCGAAATGGAACAGTCTATAGTGCTTGGAGATGACTTTAGGGTGGCCGACAAATGGGCAGGAAGAGCAGGCAGAGAGACTACAGGCCGACTTCTCGTCATCATGGTAGCGATGAATATGAGCCCTGAATGAATACCAGGCCCGTGTCGAAAATTTACATAATGGGCAGCAGAGTCCTCGGGTGCGGTAGGTCCACTGAGAAGAAAGAAAAGAGAAAAGCACAAATGTTACAATCGTGGCCAAAAAACACTGGGCCATAATATACACAGCTTTCTAAACTGAACAAAATATGAATGCCTCCAAATATGTAAAAGTGGAAAGTCTTCATATAACATCTACATCAAACAAGGAGGCCACCTAACTGCAGAGATGTCTCCAAAATCAACCCCCCAAGCGGAGCTTATTATAACGGAGAAGGAATACGGAATGGACATACGAGAGTGATGGTTAGGTGTCCAAACACTTTTGACCTTACAGTGTATATTAAACTAACAATTCTTTTAAGACTGCATAAAGTCAGCAGCAAAGCTAACTGCACGGCGAGCCAAAACACTCAGTATCTTCTATTCATGAGGTTTATTCTGTGACCTTGAAATTCCTAGTGAATAATGACACAATAATAAGTACTATTATATATCTTTTATAATAATAAGGTCTATAATACTTAAATGTTCATCTCATAAAGGTCATAGGATTCTCATATGAAAATTATTGGACAATTAGCACTCATCTAAATTCACATCTCATCACTGAGCAGAGAATACTAAAGAAAAGTACCTGTATGTTAACTGACCATCTGCTGAGCGGTAATGAGACTCGTTGAGAATGGTCCAATCACATGAGGCCAAATAATATAAAAACAATATTGATTGGCTAACAAAAAAAGTGGGCGAGAAAAATTTGAAACAAGCCAATCAGAGCTTAAGTCACATGCTTTTCAAAACTTTACGGACCTACACACTCTCTGGCTAACTTTAAGGGGCCGGTGCCCCAGCACCCTCTATTGACCGGCTGCCACTCTGTAGGTTTATCATAAAGCCAGTATATAACAGCCACACATGCTGCACGATGTTCAGCTCATTCAGAGACGTGTCCGTAGGAAAATTCACTGCTAATGAACACAAGTTTGCCAAATCAAACTAGGCAAATTTCAGTAAACAAATTGTAGAGAAATTACAATGCAGGTTATAAGCTAGAAAAAATAAATAAATATGTATTCACCTTTTTCTTCCACTTTCCATTAAATCCGTCTGATAAATCAGTCCATCGAGTAGCGCCAAAAACACTGTCTCCTGGATCAAACTCCTTAAGATTCTGAAGAGTTAGAGAAAAGGCAAAGATTTCCACTCAGTCATTTAGAAAAGACAGAAATGTACATGAATTCTGAAAAAGTGTTAGTAGTGGAGACCATCCATGTGGTCATTTTCTTGCTGGATACCAAAAGAATTTGTCACCTTGTTACAGTGCATTCATACAGTTTGCCTGTAAAAGCTGCGTCACGTTCAACCTAGTATATCATGGCTCTCCTTTGCTCTGTAGGCTCCTCTCTCTAAAACATGCTAATAGGTGGACTGGCTACACTGAGTTGCCCCCTAGGTGTGAATGAGAGTGTACATTGTGCCCTGATATGGACTAGCCTCCCATTCAGTGTATTCCACCTCAAGCCCATTGTTCCCAGGACAGGCTTTGGATTCTGAACAATCCTGCCTAGAATAATACGGTTATTCAAAGCTGCTGGTAAGATTCATGTTGCCATGTTCTCGATTGTCCCTCGTAATGGCACAAAGGAAGATGATGTTGCGTCAAATGTCTTTTAACTGAAGAAGGCTCTTCCGTAATCTGCCGGAGTGGAGTCCCTGTACCAAACAGTGAGTCTGTAACTTGCCAGCTGGTGGCAGCACCCATAGGTAAGGAGCGGTGACCACAATAAGGTGACATTCGAACCTTAGTCCCAATGCATGCAGACCAATATCACCCGCAAATGTTTGACTCATCTGCCCATAATACTAGCTAGAGATGTACTTTCCAAAATGTGAGATTTTTCATAGAACACCAGAGACAATTCACACACACACCCTGCGTTTTGGGATTTTGTGCTCAGCCACTGATCTATTATCAAGCTGCAGCAGTTCAGAGGTGAAAACCAGAATAAATCTGACACCATTTGAGCAATCACCCTTCTGTTTTCGTCACTGAAACCCAACATTGCATGAAAAGTGTCATGACCACTGGTTTGTAAACCAGAGTGTCATCTTTTCAATCTCGCCGTTCTTCGAGTTTTATTGGGTGATAGACCAAGATTTGGTCTAATTTTAATCAGCAGTATGTTAATTCCAGCTATTGATCTGCCTCCTAGATCATCCAAGAATGGGTTATTAATCATTACTTAACCTGAAAGGCCCAGAAGTAGCCATTATATCTTAGCTTAGCCATTATATATATTAGCTTGTACTCTTCTTTTTCGAGAAGTCTTGGCAACTCATGGATTCACATTTCACTTCACACTAAGAAGTTCACCTTTTTCCTATGTCTAAGCACTCAGCAGTCAGGTTTGTCATTATTTTCTCTCCCTGATGTGATAATAACAAGCCAGGACGGTAATGACTAGTTGTTCAGCACTCTAAAAGCCTGCAAGTTAAGCTTCACTAAAAAATATTTATGCTTGAAACACTGCACTCAGAGCACCAACATTGCTACACAAGCAGAAAGCCACACGATATAGCAGGAATATTCAATTTATTTGTATAGCGCCTTTTACAATGGACACTGCCTCAAAGCAGCTTTACAAAAGAAGAGAAACAGATATTAATCATATTAATATTAATAGATATTAATAAAAATATTAAATCCCTATTTTATAGGAATAGCATTTTTTTTAGGAATTGCAATACACACTAGCATGGTCACCAAGGTGTACACCGATCAGGCATAACATTATTATTATGACCACCTGCCTAATATTGTGCTGGTCCCATTTTGCTGCCAAAACAGCCCTGACCCATCGATGCATGCTTTCCACTAGATCCCTGAAGGTGTGTTGTGGTATCTGGCACCAAGATGTTTGCAGCAGATCCTTTAAATCCTGTAAGTTACAGGACTTGAAGGATACTTTTGACAGATACTGACCACTGCAGACCGGGAACACCCCACAAGAGCTGCAGTTTTGGAGATGCTCTGATCCAGTGGTCTAGCCCTCACAATTTGGCCCTTCGTCAAACTCGCTCAAATCCTTACGCTTGTCCATTTTTCCTGCTTCTAACACATCAACTTTGAGGACAAAATGTTCACTTGCTGCCTAATATATCCCACCCACTAACAGGTGCCATGATGAGAGATAATCAGTGTTATACACTTCACCTGTCAGGGGTCATAATGTTATGCCTGATCTGTGTATTTATTTGCTTATTTGATCAGAATGCTATATTTCTTATTTCTGTGCTCAGGAAAAAGGTCAACCATTTTTACAGGGCACCTACTGTATGTACCGACCGTCTCAAGGTGATGCATTCTATTTGTTACTCAACACAGAAACGAGCACAAGGAACGATCCCACAAGTTGATACAGGAAATCTCCGTGGCAGTCCGGAGTGTAGGGAAATAATACTCACCTGACACAAGCTTAAGCACTCTTCAAGGCCAAAATCGCTCAAAATGTTTTTCACTTTCTTTCTTGTTCTTCTGATTTTCTCCAGTCCTCGAACTGGAAACTGATACATGATTCCTCCTCCCCTGAGGTAGAACACAGATGACAGAAAATGACCTGACTGTAAAGCTGGTTTTACAAGAACAGGAACTTACAACAACAACAGCAACAACAACAACAACATGGTGCCATACAATTAACCAAGAATGATTAGACCTACAAGAAACGTGCTAGAGCAAAGCCCCCCCCCCCCCCCAAAAAAAAAAAAAACTTCCATGCACTTCCATGCAAAACTGGCACGTGCATATAAATAGAGATCACCGTAACAAAGTGACATAGAAAGAAATCTTCTGAATGAATAAATAAATAAATAAATAAACAGAGCTGATCCAAATGTGAAACAAATGTTTATTCCATGTGTCCATCGTGCAAGAAACAAATTTATTATATCTAGTTATAACGTACTGCTTGCTAAACTCATCTACGACACGGTGTTTCCGTGTCTCGCGCACGTGAGCGACAGCGTCCATATGTTCCAAGCCGTCACCTTTCCGTGCACGCGCTGCGGCGCGAGAGTAAAAGCTTCCCGAAATTCCCCTAAACTCCTCCGAGCAATCTTTACACCAGTTTAATTCATGCAAACTGTGTATGATGCTTGAGTGGAAAATGGAATGAGCATCTTGCTTGATTAATTAGATAGATAGATAGATAGATAGATAGATAGATAGATAGATAGATAGATAGATAGATAGATAGATAGATAAAGCAGGAAGAAAAAATATATATATATTTAAACAGCAATAAAAGTAATCTCACGAGACTACTGCGCTACATTATTACCGCCTCAATACAGGTGAATGCACAGGCGAATAATCTGTCTAATTTTGTATGCATCTAAACTTGCATGCATTAAAAAAAACAAAAAACAAATGCATAAATACCCGGTTTATCTAAGAGAGATTTTTTTTTTTTTTTGCTCTTTCGTTATAAGAGAGGGGGGGAAACTTGTCATGTGAATGCAAAAATGGAGCAAAGGTGACAGAAGAGAACCCTCGGAATGTACACATGCAACATCATTCACTGCATCTAATAAACATGTGCTGTGTGTGTGTGTGTGTAAGTGTGTGTCAGAGATACACAATATACTTTCAGTTCAGCACGAGGACATGCCTCTCGCTTTTGCAACTTCTCCTCATTACCCGGCTGCCACACTGAGCAGCTAGCTGATCTCTGATGGTAAAATCTTACCTTCCTTTATAGCGCCACTGATTTTTTGTCGGAGGGAGTTTACCGCTTTTTTCCTAAAAGGGCGACAAAGCAGACTTCCCACCAATCCGCGCACCAAACGACGGCTACAGTCAGGGTGGATGCACAGCGCCACGCGCACACACACCACACACACACACACCAAATAAATCTATTTTTTTAATTTTTTTTTGTAGCAGCAGCGACGCAAACGCGCTCTGACGAATGATTCCTAAAACCTAGCTTCGTTGTTCGTGCACATAAAAAGAGAAAATGGCGCATTGAATGACAGGGAAGTGACGTGAGCCCCTAATTAGCATATTTCATTCCTGACCAATGAAATGCGAGTGCTGTAAAAGTCGAGAAACTCTCAATAAACAGCATCTCCAGTCCCTTAGCTGTGCCCACACCGTGCTAGACCTCGAGCCTACAGTCCTGACGTGTAAATTGCGTTAATGAGTTTCATTAAAGTCTAATAAAGATGAAGTATTTGGGATGCTGTGACTGAGAAGTGGGCGGGACTTAGTAGGTCAGTACATAGCATAGCCACCAGAGGGCGCGTGCGGGCTGCTGGTCGCTCAGCAACTGCAAAAAGTGGGAGGGCCTTCTGATGGCTGAAGTCATATCACCCCATAAGTCATTGGCCAATCACAGACGAGCGATCATTACTATTCTGTTCTTTATCTGAAAGTAGAGATGAGGAAAATGTCCTCCTAGCTATTCAGAAGGTAGCAAATTTTCTCCCAGTAATTGATTTGAAGTTCTCATTCACGCACAGCACGTGTCAGGCTAGGTTATCAGTTGAAATTTTCGGCAACATTTCTAAGCATACTACGTGCAAATGTATCCGCACGAAATGTATAGTAGCTATAGAAGGGGCTATAGGTTACAGACTATACTTCTTGTACTTTAGAATTGTTCACTATACTTAAGGGACTGAAATTCGACGATCTCAAACCAAACAAGCTACGCTAGCTCGAAAAAACTTAAGCCAAGCGTGAATTACGAAGCGCGTAATATCTACGATAAAAGTTTACCCAAGGACAAAACCTATGGAAACGTATATACCTACATGTATTCGACTTTTAAAGTTTCAGAGGGCAAAAACGACCAATTATTTTACGATATCGTAAGCACTAACGTAAGATATCGCTTAGAATTATTAGTAAATAGCTTCGACAGAGTAGCTATGTTTGCAGACTCAGTACAATAAATTAAAAGGAAGTGTTTCGTAAAAGATGAGAGGTTGCGAAAACAGTTCAAACAGTACAGATAGATATATTTCGTTGTAAAGAAGACTTTGCTATAAAGCAAAGAAGGTTGTGACGTCGTATCTGCGAAGTAGTTGAGGGAACAGTGTAGCCTGCTAACCAATAACCTTATTAGCATTATCGCCTGAGTTAGCACTCAATAAAAATCAAGCTCATTCAGGTAAAACCTGTCAGAACAGACAAGGATGCTACATGTTGCTGATAACGTAGCTAACGTGCTACGTATTTCATTACGTGTGAAAGTTACATCGTTTGAAAGTTATTTCTGTAAAATTATTGGGTCACATCGAGCTTTAGGATTAGAAAAGGTTCCAGTTTCATTATGAAAACCATTGTTGGAAAACATTTCAGATTTCAGAAAGAACAATAAAGTAGACTTGATATTCACTAGACCTTGAGTTAAAGCTTGTAACTCCAGGGATAACTCTGAGGTAAATTATTGAGAGTATTAATATTACACATAGTCTATTATACATTTATTATGCATAATTATCATATCTGACCAGCAGCAGAACCATAATCCACTTAAAAGCTGGGAATTTTTAAGTGAAACTCCTTTCGTACACTTGTATTGTTTACTATAAAGGAACAAGAAATTCATTCTATAAAAACCATTCCAGTTGTAAGTGTATTTATAGGATGTTTAACAGCCTGCTATACCACAGCAATTCAATTATACTCAATTCATTACTTTAAAACACTGAATGCATTCGCTTTTGGAGCCAGCATGCCTGTTACTGTTGTATTTATAACTGTATCATATTGCATAAACAAACCCGCATGAATTTTCAGACTTCCTGATTCTACCAAGTGGCATTTAAGTGACTGAAAACCTTGAGGTGCTGCAACCATTATGTTCTCTTCAAGAGTCTGGTGTTCGTATCATATGCTGTGTTGATAAGATCATGTTTGTTTTAACTCACAAGGAGTTAGGACAATGGGTTACTTTAAGATTTATTTGATAAAAATTTAAAAATCCAAAAGTTCAAAATCCAAAACTTGCCATCATAATCGGAGATAAAGAGAAGAAATATGTTCACATTACTTAATGGAGATATCATGTTTTACAGTAATATAACACAAGCAGAAGAAGTCATTGGTTCAGCCTTTAAACTCAGTTATTCTGTTAAACATTCTATGCCAGAAATATTAAATACATTTATAAGATCTATGAACAATATATAATGGTTCAGAACTGCTGTTATAGAAAATGAATCAACTCCTCATGACCAGTCAGTCAGATAGCACTGAGCAGTCTCTCAGGAATGTGAATGACAGCTATCGAATGGAAAATAACTTGAGAGAGTCATCCAGCATCCACTGACAAGCTATACCTAGTAACGTCGTTACTAAGACTAGCTTGGTCTTTGGGAACACCTTTGGGATGAATTAGAGCAGAGACTGTGAGCCGATCCAAAACTGGGACATCTGCCTTTACATGCACATGAATGTAATATGGAGTTGGCCCACTCTTTGCAGCTATAAGAGCTTCAACTCTTCTGGGAAGGCTTTCCTCAAGGTTTAGGAGTATATTTATGGAAATTGGAAAGATGGGACCATTAGGAAGCGCATTTGTGATGTCAGGCACTGATGCTGGGTGAGAAGGTCTGGCTTGCAGTCTCTAATTCATCCCAAAGGTGCTCCGATAGAGGTCAGAACTCTGTGCAGGCCTGTCAAGTTCCTCCACACCAAACTCGCTCATGGACCTTGCTTTGTGCACTGTTGTGCAGTCATGTTGGAATAGGAAGGGGTCATCCTCAAACTGTTCCCACAAAGTTGGGAGCATGAAATGTACACTATATGGCCAAAATGATTTACTTGGCCATCACAGGTCATTTGAGATTCTTCCTCAGATTGTTAGCACAATGTTGGAACCATACAATTGTATAACTGATTCCACTATCTCTCAGGGTACAAGGATGCATCTGTTCTGGCTTCCAAATGGTTGAATGAACTTCCTCTAGACGTTCGAACTGCTCAGTCACTGGTGGTCTCTGATACTTAAATACTTAAATTAGCACTTTAAAGTATTGTCTGTGTGCTTTTCTTACTATAAAACCTTCCCACAGAGTTTTTAGACAGATGATGCTCTGTGACCTAGTGAACCAGAATCAGGGTGTAGTTATTGATAAAGACTTCAAAACACCTCTTTAGGTCACTCTAAATGATGGGAATATAAATGTAGTTGTATTCTGTAGCATTACAATTTTCCTTCACTGGAACTGATTCTAAAGGCATCACTCTTATTATAAATTCATTCGGAGAGCAAGATGTTGGTGGGGGCAAGGAGAAGTAACTGAGAAAGGAAAGAAGAAACAGGATGTGAGAAAGAGAGAGTGAAAACAACAGCTGCTTCTGAATATGCCACCAGATCTGATAGGTGGATGGCTTTACTGGACGGTGACTCAGTCTTTCATTCTTCCTGGAGCTGAATGATGCTTCATGGCTATCATGTGGATGAATTCTTATATCCTACACTAGTAACTAGCCTTGATAGGAGTTCTGGAAATGTTGTATATAGTGATTGTTGTGAGTGTTGCTCAGAATACCAAGCAGACCCCCTGCAGAGTGGTTTTCTTAAGCTCTCATTGTCCAGTTGTGTCTGTCTTGCCCCTCTCAAGACACCCTTATGCAGTGACCATATTGTCAAAGGCTTCGGTAGTCTTGTAGAGTTGTCTTTATGATGGTTGTGTGGGGCACAACTTGAATCTTAGAGGGTTGCAGCAAGCTCTGGTCTACTTTTCTGATCCTTTTAAGTACCTCAAAGCAATATAGTATCTGGTGTAAGTGAGTGATAGACTCTTGATTATACTGGTGCTGGGTTTCAGAGGCCCCCCTAGTTTGGCTTGGAAGGAGATCAGTACACTGGAGACAGGGATTTGAATGGTGAACAGGTCAGAAAGAGCTCA